>NW_009610413.1:0-222 GCF_000690535.1 Cariama cristata
TGATGGGCGCTGGGAAGGTGAGGCCGCCCCGCTGCCCCCCACCGCGGGCACTGGGGTCCCGAGCGGGAGGAATTCCCCCACCCCTCACCCCGGCGGCTGCGCGGGGTTTTCTGTTTGCGATGCAACGACTCCTCCCCAGAAGGAGGCTCCCTGCGGGCCGCAGCGCGCTCTGAGCAAACGGGCAGCGCTCAAAGACAATTTCGCTTTGGGACTCTCCTTTAA
>NW_009610413.1:269-32260 GCF_000690535.1 Cariama cristata
CGCAAAACACCGGTCTGCAATTAAGTCTCTGCTCTGCGGCTCCCTCCCCACCTCCCACCAGCTAATACGTGGACGCTTCTGAGAGAGTCCTTGTTACAAACAAACCTGTGCACTAAATCTGTAAAATTCTCTCTCATTAGAAAAAAATGTAAATATCTTTTAAAATGGTAGCTGATAGACTAAAACAGCAAAACAGTAAACCTAATTAAATAATCCAGGAAATATTTTTAAAGAGAAAATACGCTAAAACGATATTTCTACTATGCTTTTTCCAAAAAATGCTGCAAAACTACTGAAATTATTATCATGCTTTGTCCATGTACAAAATGTTGGTTTAGTATTGCAGTTCTGCTTACCTTCAGGAAAAATAATTTCACTTGTACTAGCTTATTTTGCTTGAATACAGTATTTTTGTAAGCTAAAATATTTAAGTGTATTAAAGAGGTGAAAGTTAATACCTCCTACTGGATAAGAACACAATACCATATTAAAACATCCCTCTACAACTAATCTTAACGTCTGCTTGGATACTTAATGCTGCTTGCTGTGTAATGCCGGTTCTTGCCTATAGGGATACATTTGCTAATGAGGAACTACTGAGGCAATATATTAATGAGCACTGTGAAGGTCTTACCTGATGCTGTGAGCAGTCTAAAAGTGGGATCATCATAAGATGCACAGACGGAACTCTTGCATAGTGCCAGTGAAAGAGACCCAAAGAGTAAATTGTCAGAACCTAAATTCACACTTGTCCAGCATTGTGTAGTGTAGTTTTCCTACCAAGTGATCACGATTCTTCCTCATTTAGCTGACATGGTAGCATGGCTTGTCTTCATCTTTGGAGTGGCAAGAAACAGCATGAAACAGAACCAGTTTTGTGATGTGGGAAGAGTAAAGAGTATCTAGTTGTTGGGGTTTCTTTTTCAGAAAATTAAACTAAACAAAGATGAAACAAGTTCATCAAGAGGCAGCAGTTGTTAGCTAGTAAAATGTACAGTCTTACAGTTGGTTGTCAAGGTTTCACAGCAAAGCTTTTCCATTTGAGATTTCCAGAATGTTGGCAGAGCTGTCAGTGCACCCTAAAGCTCCAAAACAAACTGCCTTTTCTTTTAGAAAGAACATACTGGCCGCCTTGTTATCGGAGACCACAGATCAACCTCTCACTTCAGGACAGGTCAGTTTATCCAACAGCTGATACAAAGTTGGAAATCGAACACTTGTTTAGGAACATCCCAGTACTTTGAGCTTTGTAGATGTTGCAGGGAGGGATTTCAGGTTTCGTAGCTGAAGTTGAAGACGGGTCAGGCTGTGGAGTTTCAGAAGTTCCTAATTTCTCTTGTTAGATTACTGACAAATGGTTTCTCTGACTGCGCTTACTTGCCTTCTAAAGTCCAGGTTCAGCAAAGGACTTGATGGTCAGTTAAACTTGTGTACAAATGCCCTGGAAATCAGGGCCTATAGGTCCTCAGTCTTATTTTGCTATCAAAATAAGTAAGTAAAATTTTATTGCTATTGGTACCTAGCATTGTTATACTACTTCCTTGCTGTCAGGTATGGGTATCCAAACGTCTAAGTCATTGTGCATGGAAAAGAACAGGGTTGATTTCCCCCCTCACCTGATTACCTGTTGAATAGGAAGATCTCTGCCTTAAAGCAATGAGGTGGAAGCCCAACAGATCTGCAAGGTCATCTTGGCAATCCGCAATAATTTGATGTCATGTAATGTATGACCATGGTAACTTCTTATCAGGCTTGCTCAGGTAGTAAGTCAAAGTACATTGAAACCAAGCTGGGCTTGATTGTCTCTGTCGGAGCTCCAGAACACTTTTCCTTGATATGATCCACTAGTAATTTTTGAATTGACGATAAATGATCTGTGGACCAAAACAGCAAAAGAAGCCTGAGGATTGGTTCCAGGTCCTGCTGTTAGCTTGCAGAGTGCCTGAGAATCACTTCCTCCTTTCTAGGAAATTCAGATAGATGTTGTTTCCCCTAAGGAGTCATAAAGAATGAGTACTGCTTTGCTATTAGCAAAAAGTTAAGATGCTGTGATGGTTGCTGTTTTTGGGTTTTGTTTTTGTTTTTTGGGTTTTTTTTTTTTCACAAATAATCAGAACAGCGGTTTTCTTAACATTTTACTTGTCCAACATACAGTTATTGTCCTTTTACAATAACATAGAGCTCTAACTTCCAAATGAGGAAACATTAACTTGCAATACAGGCTTTTAATTTTACAGAGATACAAATTAAAAACTAGAGTGTTGTAGGCCTGTTGGTGGAGAATTGAAGAGTCCTACCTATCACAAGAACAGAGGATTCTTAACTATTTTAGACCGTATTTTCCCCTCAGTAAAAATTATTATTTACTTATTCAAGCAAGTAAGTAAAGGGCATGTAGAAGTAGCTCATGAAAATTACTTTTTCTGCTCATTTCTAAAGATAGAAAAATGTAGAGCTGTAGTAACTGCTTCTGATAAGTCAGGATGCATGAAATAGTTTCAGATACAGCTGTATAAACAAGAGTGGTAGTATTGTCCCGACTTCTGCTGCTGTATGTTAATCATGGTTTAATCATAGTACTCAAATGTTAGTAGTGAAGGTCAGAAACTTTCTCCTTGCTGTGACATGCTGCAGTGTTGGCAGGAAGCACAGAGACATCATACTGGTTACTTTTACCTTGTTTAGTAGAACATACGCTGCGCATAGTACAACTGTCTGAATGTGTCAGGTCTTAGGAACTCACCAGCCCATGTTTGTAGTAAAGCAATTTTGCTTGCACAGTTGGTATGATTGCTCATAAATCAGGTGGTTGGCAGGCAATAATACTCAGTCTAGTGGTTTAAGATGGCTAAATTTAAACTTTTTTCACATATATAGTGATAAACTTTGAAAATGTGACTTCATGTAATTTGATGTCTTTGTTAATTTGAATGAACCATAACCAAAGTACACTGGACAATGCAGGGGAAGAAGACAAGAAAATGAACGAAGAACTGGAATCTCAGTACCAACAGAGCATGGACAGCACGATGTCTGGACGAAACCGGCGCCATTGTGGACTTGGTTTCAGTGAGGTAGTAAGTTGTTTATTTCTACAATGATTTGGCTTTCACTTCACTAAGACAAGATGATGCACAGTGTAAAAATCCAATCACCGCAACTAGTGGCAAACTTCTGCAGTTTGGGTTAAAGGCACTTACTGCAGGCACTTGAAGCCTATTTGTGTACGCTGTGGTGGCCATTTAGGTGCCTGGAAATGATTGATGCTTCTCGTTGTTCTGGAAAGTGATATGACATGCTTAATGCTCCATAGTGGTCAAGACTGATTAGGACAGAAAGTGACCAATATATTAAATGAGGGTGTTGCCAAGGAATATGTAAGGCGGCAGGATAACCATCTGCATTGTTGCCGAGAGGTAATTAATCTTCGCTTCTTGTTGGGGAGAAGCACGTACCTCTCTGTGGTCCTGAAAAGGCAGTGGCTATAAAGGGGTCAGACAAGGGAAGCTGGCTGCACGGAGTCCTCCAGTGAGCTGACGCCTGCCTGCTCTTGGACTTGCAAGGAATTCCATAGGAGCGAGCAGCAAGAGAAGTGTGGCAAAAACCAACATAGCTGATGTTTCCAGAGAAGGCAAAACCACCTGTGCAGTGCTGGGAATTCTTAATAAACAGCCCTGGAGGCTTTGCTCTCTAGGGCCATGAACAAAATTCCATTTTGGGTTTGTTAGCGGTATCATTGGATTACTTCAGCATTCCTCACGCTGTGGTGTGCTAAAGTCATTTTCAAAGATTAGTCATGAATATGAATTCTTGATGGTCTAGTTGTTGGGTTCCCATGTTTCAACCCATGACAGATATTCAAATGTCATGATGTACTGTGTACACCAAAGTAAGGAATTACTAAACTCATGTGATCTGAAACTTTTCAAACTCATTTAATGGTGTCTGTAGGATTTCTGCTGTAACTAAGAATGTGGCTGATGAAACCACGGATGTCATGGTTGATACAGTTAACTGCTTCAGTGGAGTTGCTTTCTGTCTAGTGATTTGTATATTAAAGACCTGTGTTTAGCAACATAGTACATTTTAGTACTAAAATGAAAGGAGCTATTAAGTGAAACATTCGCAGTGGGAAACTTTAAAAGCTGCAATGGAGTTGGCAGGAAATAA
This sequence comes from Cariama cristata, assembly GCF_000690535.1. Lineage (NCBI taxonomy): Eukaryota > Metazoa > Chordata > Aves > Cariamiformes > Cariamidae > Cariama > Cariama cristata. Next base: position 4,440 of record NW_009610413.1, read on the forward strand.
TGGTTTATCTGTCTCATCATCTGAACTTCTAGTTTCAGGAAGGTGAAGAACAAGAAGAGGCGGCTGGACACTCCTCTGAAGAGAGTTCAGAGTACTCCGAAAGTGGCTCTGAGTCAGAGCAAGAGGAGTCTGCCGAGGAGCTACAAGCTGCTGAAAAACATGATGAAGCTGAGGTTCCAGAAAACAAAAAAGAAGCAAAGAGCAACTATAAAATGATGTTTGTTAAAGCCAGTGGTTCATAACTGCAGATGTAACAGCTTTGTATTTCAAGTACAGTAAGCCTTATTGTTACCATGCAAAGTGGAGGACTGCTACAGCACAAATCTTTGTATTATGATTTTAAAAAGACCCCATTAGATGACAAAAAGTAGTATTTGATTTCAGTTGCCATGGATAACATTTTTATGGGCACAGTGATGTGACTGGTTTTTGTAAAGTGTATAAAATACTGGATGGAGAAATAAATTCTTTTTGTTCTGGCCCAATCTCTACAATCTTACCTAAACTATCCCTCCCCTTATTCCACGCCAGATAAAGAAAATTCATGGTAGTCATTTCTTTTGTTAGTACCCCAGTTTTGAATTTTTAACTATTAAGATTACATGTGAATTACTGGATGTTGCATTAGTTCGTAAAATACCAGTATCAGCACTATTCTGTCGTGTACTAGAGCTTTAAACAATGATTCTGTCTATAGATGCTAGTGTTGACAGGGCTAAGAGGAGAAATCAATCACTTTTGTGACAGCATTAATCACTGTATCCATCTGAAGTCCTACAGCAGTCGCATTGGAGAAGATGTTTTAGAAATGCATAATACAACAGAAAGCTCTGATTGCTTCTTTGGCTTTATAATGAGGGGTATAAGCTGTAGTTCCTTATACCTTTCAGTAGAAAAGAGTGATTTTTTTGAATTGCTGGCTCCTGGTTATAGCACTGAGCTGTTATTAAAAACAATTCCTCCCAAAGAAACCAGTTTACTTTGAAAAGAGAAAATATACTTTGATAACAAAAAGGATATACAAATCATTTAGCTTTTTAAAATATAGAATACAGAGTTAATTACGCAAGCCCTTCTTCCTTTTCTCCCCGTACATGCATCACTTGGAGGTCCAAGTCAATTATCACAAAAAGGTTGTACCTCTCAAGTAAAGCTGATACACTTAGAGTTAGGAGTTCCAGTAGCTCCTTCCTGCAAGAATTAAGCACACCCATTCCTCTGCATATTTATAGTTTATAGCATTCAATAATAATGTATCAGAACTTTTTAGACTTTGTTTCCTCGTAGTACATCAGACAACTGCCTCTCCTTGCTGGGAGAACAGAACACCTGATCTGTTCCTCTAGTACAGCCACATTCTGCCACAACAGTGTTTCAAGAAACACTCCAGACGCTTGTGGATAATCTTCCATTGCTGTATACAATTTATGACACGCAGATATTTGCAAGCCAGTTGGCTTATGTGAAAGCAGCAGTAAGTACTATCATTGTACAGGTTTATTGAACGTAAACATTGCAGCATCAGTTATTGGGGGAGGACTTGGAATAAGTTACATTACAGAAAAAATAAAATAATATTGTAAATAAAAACTAAGTGTAGATTTTGATTAATTTGTTTTACTATACTTGCATTTAATATAAAATTTTTCAGTCATTCAGTTTTAAGAACAGCATTACAGCAGCCACTAATGGGCAGTGAGTTGTACTTGATTTGTATGGATTTTTTTATTTTCCCCACAACTGCAAGCTTCCAATACATAGACAAAAAAATAAAGTTGCTTGTACATCGTAAAGAAAGAAAACCTTACCGTGACTTAGGAAAGCTGCCCTATCTCTGGGAAGAGCTAGAGGCCCTTCCCAAAAGATTGACTGATTAACCTTCCTAATAAACTGATACCAGTTTTTTTTCTATTTAGACACTCAAGCTACACTCAATCCAGCATTTCGCTGTTAAATCCTTTTAGCTGTGGCTGCTCATTGCCTTGGGTGCAATTACAAAATGAAGGCGTAGGCTGCAAAACGCTGCCTGTACAGCGACTTCGCTGCTTCCCTGCCCTGGCACTGAAGCTAGCGCTGCTCAGCATCCACGCAGCTCGCTGGACTTGCCCATCAGCACACATCGACACACAGACTCGCTTTCAGCGGTGGCCGAAGCCATTGCTGTAGACCCACGCTGCAAGGCAGAGAGCCCTGCTGCTTTTCTACTAGCCTCAAAAGAAGGGCACAGTAAAACCTCACGTGAGGGCTTTACTCCGCAGTGCAACCAACCTGGGAAGACCCGGGAAAAGCAGATCCAGCTGGCAGGGCCTGTGTGGGTCTCTGCTGACAGAACAGGCTGCCACTATGGACACCATCAGGGGCCTCTGCCACTCAGCTCTGCCCCGAATTGATGACAGCCTCCTGCCTGGTAAAACAGATTTGGTCATCGGTTCTAAATATAAATAAATAGACCACACAAGGATAAAAAAAAATAAATTATTCTAGTAACAGCTCTGACCAGAAAAAAAAAAAATAATCAACACAAGTTTCATTCCCCAAAAGTACAGCATGTAATGTTGTGAACATAGAATCATGGAATGGTTTGGTTGGAAGGGACCTTACAGACCACCTAGTTCCAACCCCCCTGCCATGGGCAGGGACACCTTCCACCAGACCAGGTTGCTCAAAGCCCCATTCAACCTGGCCTTGAACACTTCCAGGGATGGGGCAGCCACCGCTTCTCTGGGCAACCTGTGCCAGGGCCTCACCACCCGCAAGGCGAAGAATTTCTTCTGAAAACATCTGGTGAGGTTTGGTGTTAACTCCTTTACGATGCTGACCTAAGACTAATTGCTCAAAATAGGAAGAGTTCTACACAATCATGTCTATTTCCATCTAACATTTATAAACATATTATTAAGAACCTGCAGATTCATCTATGAAGCAGCCTCTGTGTATATTGAGAAAGGCTGATTTAGTTCAGTGTAGATCCTGCAGTGAATGTTTTAATTCAGGAGTCAGTTTTAGCAACATTTGCTATCATAGCATCAGCAGTAGCAGCATGGATAGTAGCAGAACGGTTTCAGCTCTCATGCTTATCAGAGACAGAGAACACAGGAAAAATCAAGGTTGGTGTCTTGGCTGATTCTAGGCAGTTCTTTGCTTTTTCAGGCTGCTATGGAAGGGGCTCCCAGAGATGACAGCAGACACTGAATCACAAAGAGGGCAACTGCATTTGTCTTTTCAAACAAGAAATGCCACTGAAATGCCTCAACTCAAAGACCAGCTTATTTCCATCTCAACAGAGAGGCAGAAGTCTGCCCATACTCCTACATATCTTAGGGAACAACTGATGAAAGTTAGATCTGTCACAGAACCACCATCATGTCTGGTAAAAGTTTTCATCTGTTTCTAAACCACACCAAAAATTTACCTACGCAATGGTCAATGCAGGTGCGTTATCAGCGTTTGGCTTTGGAAGACTGAAAACCCTTGAAGAGGTCGAAAGCACCGATGTCCCTGTTCCCCTTCCATTTGCCCTGGAACAGGGAGCCCCTCAAGACGGGTACCGTCACAGCCCCACTGCCCACAAGGTCCTGCAGTCACAAAAGAGGATGCTTCTAAGCCAGATAAAAAGGAATCCGTTTCCCTCTCAACATCGTACAGAAATTCTTCGAGGCCAAGAAAACCAGATCTGTAAGTTGCCCTGTCGCTTCACGCAACTGCTTTACAGCTTGCTCTCCCTTTCTTCCTGAAGAGGAGGCTGACAACTTGATTCCTGAAAGCACAATTTTAGGCCAGCTTCAAAGCTGTAGGTCCTTCTAAGGCTCTGGTTGGGGAATTCACATCAAAGAAGATGCGCACATGTTGTGCTGATGCCAGAGAGGACGGTTGGTAGAAATCTCTGTGGAGTTACTACAGTCCCCAGAACAGGGATTAAATTATGCACTGAAGCTGCCTCTGTAAACTGCAGGAGACAAAGAGAATAAGTGGCAGTGCAATCTCTCATAATCAAAGCCTGGCACAGTTATTTGCATCAGTCTCTTGGAAGCTGTCAGGGGATTAAGAGAAGGCACACGTGTCAAGGTACTCTCACTGAAGGGACAAAGCAGAAGTTGGTTTTGTTTGCTTTTAAGACTGCCACCTCAACTGCACTTTTCCTGAGAAAAATATCTGAGTAGTACAGAGGGGTACAGCATCACGATGGGTAGATAAAAGTTTCCTTAGTTTTTGCACAGCATTAAAGCAGCAAAATACTTAGTGATTTAATCTTACTTGATTCGGTTTTGATGTGCAGGTGCAGAATGAGATCACACTGATAGTTTGTGCTATTATCTACCCAAATCCAGTACCATTTATCGTGTCCATATCTCAGGAGATCTAGTCCAGAAATAAAAAGAAGAATGAAAAGTAACATAGGTCAGAAGAGGGGTTATGTATCATCAGTCAAGCAGTATGGGGGCTCGTATAAAAAAAAACTTTCTTGCTTTGAACTTTTTCACAACTGCCCACCCTGACGTGCAGGGAAGTTCTCTCAAACCGTTATCATAAGTAAGTGTTCTCATCACAAGGATATCAAGCCACAGTAAAGATTGCAGAAAGGTTTGACAATCTGAACTGGCTCCTTTTCACCCTCATATTTATTGCTAAAGCTTTAAAACAAATGCAGGTGAAGCTTTTGATCCTTAACTGGTTGGGGCCAAGTCTCCTTCTTCCTGTTACAGCCACTAAAGTCTAGTAATTTTGATCGGTTTGTAAGGATGCAGCAACAGAACATCTCCTTCCAAAACATTTTTTTTTTTTTTTGGGGGGTCAAAAAGACTTCTTAACATAAGAAATTGATACTGGACACACACACACAAAAAAAGAGAGATCAAATTTACTCAGTAGTCAACTGATAGAGCCACTACCCAGATCCTGAATAAAATCTGCATTTCAAATCATTTCCCCACTCACTTTTAAACTGGATTTCGTGAGGACAACTGAGGAGTCCTCAGGCATGCAGAAGGCTTTGAGGAATCCAGGGGAGCCAGCAGCAGTCTGGAGACGTTGGGCGCTCTGAGCAACCTGAGCCTCTCATCCAGGTTTCAACTTGGGAAGTGAGCAGGGCAGCCGGGTCTGGTACTCACCTCAGCAGTGGTCCCTCAGCTTTTGCTGATTCTGTGTCTTAGCCCCAAATGAAAGGAGTATGTACGCCTTCACACCCCCCAACACAAACACACAAACACACTACAACTGTATTGGGCAGAAGACAAAATCCTGTTCCATGCCAGGAGAAGAAAATACTCGACGACGCATAGGGAAGAAGGAGAGCAGGGACATAGAAGAACTGTTTAGCCTGAACTAAGCAGTCAGAAAAGCCAACAAAACAGACGATATAAGACACAGAATTAGCAGTGACTTCTCCGATATCAGCTTTTTCCCCCAGAGTGGTACAACTCACTGGAACTAAATGACACCAGCTACTTCATTAGGGTTAAGTCACCAGCCAGGGTTTCAAAAAGCCTCCCAAAATCTCCTGTGCCTCAAGAGAAGAACCAGAAAACAAGGTTAAGGCTTTTCTCAGTTCTGGCTCTAGAGACACAGCCGAGCCGTCCCCAATGCCCCAACAACGGCACAGAGCTGCGGGCAGAGGCTGCAGCGGGGGACGCCGCACTCAGCCTTGCCGCGGCTCTCAGCTGCCCGGAGAGCAGCACTCCCTCGGGCTGGGCTCTGTGCCAGGGAGCACCAACCTTTTCCACCCCTGGCTCTGGGGCAAGCTGCTTCCAGACGGAAAAGGAGAGTTCCACTCATACTGGCCAGTCGTAACTGCAGTTGGCCTTAAGAGAACAGAGCACAGCAGCTGCCAATACAAGAGACAATTGTCCTGTTACCAAAACACTATTTTAAAGTCGTCTGTGATTCTCTCCTTCACCCACTGCCACCATCAACACTCTGCTCTCTTTTTTTACCCCATTCACAAGGTATTTTTTTGTACTAGGACACAGACTTACATTCTCACTTGCCAGCTACTCCTTCTTCTTACTCCCCCCTCTACAACTTCGGCCGAGTCCCTTCATCAAAGCCTTTTGCTTCTGTCCAAGTCCGCATATTCCAGCTCCTTCAACCTTTTTACCACCTCTCACTTCAAACCACTAGGCTTCCTACTACCACTTCTCCACTCACCTTCAGCCTCTTTCTTAGTCTCCTTTGCAGATACATCTCTGCCGTTACTTCCTACAAACTCACAACTCACCTTTGTTTTCGTAATCCTGTCCTTTAGTGCCTTCCTATGCTATAACTCCTGGTAAAAGGCTTCTTCTAGAGGGCAACAAGACCACAGCATTGTCCTTTAAGCTTGCATCTTGTAACGCTATTTCATCAATAACTGTTCCAAAAGCGCTGTCTGTTAGCGTTTTCTTTGGGGGCTGTTTTGCACTTTCTGTAAGGCAACGAGGAGCACTGGCAAGTAAACAACAAGTAAATGGTGCGCAAAGGTCACATATGCAATACTTTCTGGTTTTATTTACTTTTATAATTAGTGCTCAAAGTTATTCTGCCATCTCCCAGTAACTTCATGGTAGGCTTTATAATTTTACCTTCCTCTTAGGTTTACCTGTAGTTTAACATTCAAAGTATGGTTGTTGCACAGAATACCTCAACAGACTTGTATTAAAAATGCTCTTTAAAATTCCAAAGCTTTGAACTAAAGAAATATCTCACGAAGTTTTCATGGAAAGTTCATCTCGGTTGGTTCAATTCAGCTACAGTTAGATGCACCTTTTCAAATAATGGAAAAAAATGTAAAGGGGTCAGACCCAATCAATACAGTTGTTCAAACAGAATTTCAGGCACTCTGATGTGTGTATTTTTTGTGCTCTTTCTTTGTACTGCTTCACTATGAAGAAAGGTTGCTTTTGCTAGCAGAGCCATAAAAGTCTTAGCCTTTTGAATACAGCCAAATAACCAATGGGAATGTTTACTAGGTGTGGAAAATATAGCAATTTTTCATGTTTTTCTTGTGCATGGCTTTGTTCTTTTTATAACTACGCAATACACAGACACACATGTGGCACAAGCAATCACTTTAAAATACCCACAGACAGATATAAATCAGAGGGGTAACATCAGATCATGCCTTCTACATCTTCTAAGTTTTGACACGAAGTAAATCTGGTCTGTCCTTCATATAACATCCAGAAGTTAATTGCTAAGACACATGGGAAATACCTGGTTTTCCAGAGGGGAACAGACACTGATATGAAATAACACACGCATACATTTGAAGATCTGGAAATCAGACGAGTAAACGGTGCAGGTGGAAAAACAACAGCGCAAACAATACCAGAACACGTCAGGAGGGCTCTGCTTTCTCAACACACCAAGCCTTACCTCCAAACGCTACAGGGTACCTGAGATCATCTCGCTCGACCTTTAACAATTTTTTTGAAATAGCAGCACACAACTTTAGTAGTATCTTTCAGCAGCTTTTAGTTCCACGCATCACTTCCCAGAACAGAATCTTCTAACACAGTTGCTTCCTGAAAAACCTTTCTATCTAGGGTTTTCATCCAACTATTCCAAAGCCAGTCTGGATGCCTCTAACTAATGCTATTGTCCAGTCCTTTAAAATAAAAAAGCTTTATATAGATATAGAAAGACAAGCAAAAGCTCTATAGCTCAACAGGATTTCCGAACAGCCCAGTGCTACCTACCAACTCAATACAACAGCAGGGGAAAAAAAAGGGGGCAAGTTCAAAAAGGTGAACGCAGTGCTACCTTGGGAGTATCAGGCTGTGGTTTTCTAAATTCATCTGCGCAACAAAATTTTAATAACTTTAGTGGAAGTGAAAACAAGTATAAGGGAAGAGAAGTCAGTTTGCATATTTTTTTGCTTAGTATAACATTACAAGACACTAATTAGAAAACGGTGCCTTCAAAAGAAAAACTGATACTGCTTTCTAATGAGTTTCTGTTTCTTTAATTATAATTGGTCCCAAACACTTAAGTTGCTTAATAGGCAGAAAAAAAAAAATAGCCACTTTCTGACCAAAATGATATTGGTCTGCAAGTCGACATAATTTTTTTCAAGTCTTAATATTAGAGACAAGTGTCTAACACCTAAATCCCATCATTTTTATTAAAAGAAACAGAACTGAAAAAGGAAATTGACCCAAAACAAACACTATACACATATGAAAATTAGCCCTAATTATTTAAAACTACACCCACTCATGCAAAAAAGACAGTCACTGGAGAACAGCATTTCACATATTTAATAAAAAGTTTTAGAAGAAAAATTATCTTGGTAATTTTTTCCCAAATACAGAATGAACTCTGGATGCAGATCAAAATCTTCAGAAAGACTAGTTTTGTTAAAAACATTACTGGTGTAACTATTTAGGGCAACATCCTTCTCTCTCATGCAGGCTTGAATGAGCAGATTTTGTGCGTGTGATCAAAGGGAAGGACACGAACGTCTCCCACAGCCTGCAGAGCAAAAGCACCTGCACCCCTTTCCCTTGGGGCAGCAGAGGGAATCAGGCATCAGTGGCCAGGGCAGGGCAGAGCCCAGGGGCTGTCTGCTCTCCTCAGCACCCACCCCTTACGGCCACCGACGCAGAAAGCTGCTGGGGAGAGCAGGCAGCTTCACCGAACCACGAAACGTGTGGTCAAAGTCTCCTTTTTGTGTCCCAGAGGGGGCCAGCATCTCATCCCCAGCTCAGCTCTGAACTTCTGCTGCGCGCATCTGAAGGTCAAGTACTCGCATTCTCGAGTATTCTCTCAAGTTCGCAGAGTCAACACTAAGCCACAGAAAGACTTCTAACTGCTACTTTACATTTTGTTCTAGAGATTACGTTTCAGAAGAATTAAACGTTTCCACTGGTCTCCATCAAACCGATGTCATTTGAGGCAGGTGTTACAGTGTAAATCCCTGCTGGTTAGCTGCGGCCAAAATCTGCTTGGCCAATACCCTATGCACATACACCGCACGTGTTCCTATCCGATGCCGCCAGCTTTTTTGTTTGTTTTTAAATTGCAGTTACTTTTGATTCTTTCTTTCACCAGAAACTAATGTCTCGGACACACACATGTACCTACGAGATAGAAAGGACAGTATTGTAGTCCTGTTTAGGGGACAACCCTGAAAAATCTTTCTATTCAAGAATAAAGACAAATTTAATCAAATGCTAAGAAACATTTTAAAAAAAAAATAAAAAAAAAATGAAGCTTTGGTGTAGGGGGGGAACCTGATCCAAATCCCAGTGAAATAAGTGCAAAATTGGGGAACTTTAATGGGATTTGAACCAAAGAAGAGCAAAATGTGGTAACACCACAAATGTGATTTTCAACCATACGGACGCTGATAAGAGCAGACAAGACAGAGGCAATAGGAGGCAGTTATGTTAATATTTTAATCTGTACATATACCATTTTCCAAACTGTTACATTTTATTTAAATTAATGTTTTCTCGCAAAATATTCATTTATGCTTTCAAAATTTTTTATAAAGGCAAAAATAAATCATTATTTTGGCAAAAGGTTTTGAAGTTGATACTGGCAGTATTGAGGTAAAATAGATTGCATTAGCTAAATACATACTTTCAAGAATATTTCTGAGTATAGCATTAATATAATATGATTTTTCTTAAAGTCTGAAACTTGAAGGTCAATTCCAAGGGTTTGGTAGCTATTACGTGAATACAGCAAATGAACAAGTCAGTGGTTTCAAAAATACTGCAGAAGTATTTCTCATCCAGAGCTAAACTCAACTAACAATTACATACTGGGACTTTTTTGCATGTCTTGCATTCAATGTGTACACGGTTTTTTTTCAAGTAAAGTAGTTGCAGCAACTCATTTAATCTTATTTTCTCTTTATGTCACCACCTCACCCTTTGCCCTATACATAAGTAAAACACTGAATTTCAGAGTTTGGCAGACTTAAGCACCAGATGAACATACATACAAAATTAGCAGGTGCCACATTACATTAGTTTTGCTGTTTCCAGGATAAATATTAGTCAATACATCATATTGTAATGTTTACTGAAAAAAATAAAAATACAAATACATATTTACTAGTAAAATGACTTTTTTTTTTTTATTGCTTAGTTCACATATTTTAATTACAAGTTTTCTTCTTCCACATCTCAGCTTTCAAAAAAATATAATTTGTTAGCTGTTTGTTACTGAGGGGACAGCACTACTGTCAAGAGCAACCTAGCATACTATTTATTGATACCAGCAAGTTAATCGTATGCGATCAAAAAAGGAAATGAGAGTTAAAACTGGCTTTCATTATGGCTTTCGTGGAAAACTTCGGCTACACAGTGGTTACTGATATTTAGAAAGTCAAGCTAAATGTTTTATTTATTTTATTATTGCAATGTATTATTTAATGGGCAAAAGGGCAGGCCACTTAACTCTACAAACATATTCAATCCAAAACACCTTCTTGACAAACCTCTCACTTGCATTACCTCTAGCCATATCCTATGAACATGCTTCTAGGTTTGTTCAAATTTACATTTTTTTTCATGAAACATTACATTGTGCATCTGAGCCTGAGGGGGAAGTAACAGCATCTTTTAACATCTACACAAGTAGCTTTTCTTAAAACGAATTCAGCCCTTGATTTAAAAAAATTCTAAAATACATTATCCTAAAAATACATTGTCAGTATTTTACAGAGTTTATTAAAAGTGCCATTTATTCATACAAAAAGTCTGAACTAAAATGAAGTCAAAATAAAATTATTTGCAATTCTCTTAGTTTTCATAGAAAATCCCCCTATTATTCTCTGAATGTATTTCCAGATGAACATGTCATCAACCGGTGAGCATCTTCACAGAAAGCTGGTAATGAACCTCCTCTTTCTTCCACGCGGCGTCACTAGGTGGGATTTGCTGTGAGTCTTACATCAGTGTTCACTTACTGCTTTGGCTAGCATGAAGTAAAATAAAACATGGTTAAATATTAAAGTGAGTACACTAACGCCAAGCAGTAAGCACTTTCAGGAAACTTTTTTAAATCAAAGCCTTCTGCAGTTTGACAGAATGAACAATCCAGATGGACACATTACGTGAACTATTATGATGCCACTGATGCTCAAACTCCTGTGTCCCGTGCATGTTGCTGGTTATTGCAATCATTTTCTTGATAATTTTCCTGAAGAAAATTTAGGGGGTTTTATATATATATATATGTAAATATATATATATACACATACACACATATGTATGTATATTTACACAGACATGTGATACACATGTTTTTAAGTGAGTCTGGAATCACAGAATGGTTGGGGTACAAAGGGACCTCCGAAGGTCGTCTGGTCCAAACCCCCTGCTCAAGTCTAATACCCTGGGACTGTACGGTTATTTTTCTGGGTTCTTGAGGCCACACATGGGTACACTGTTCGCATGCAAAGATCTCACATGATAGTGATAATCAGCTAGCATATCTCTGGATATAATAGTAGAGACAAGTGTTATTCAGACCCAGCAAAGATGGTAGAACCTTGTTCTCAGAAAGATAAACTGAACCAGAAAAGCAAATAGCTATTTCCATCAAGCTCTGTAGAGGCTCCTAATGTCTACACACCTCTCTCAATGTAAGTTTGTCATTTTTCACAGGCCTTGTTGAAAGCAGGTCACTGCCCATTTGGGCCCTTCTGCTGTGTGCGCTCATATTTATTTAGATTTTTTTTTTTGCACAGATATTTGACTCAGATTAGTGACAATGAAAACAAAGGCACCTAAAGATTAATGCTATTTGAGGTATGCACTCAATCAACCCTCTTCACTACTTCATACATGTTTTATCTTTTTGTCCAACATCAGGCAATAAAATTAGGCGAAAGGAAATCAGAAAGGTGAGAATAATTTCAAAGGAAAATACGGAAGCATGGGGAGCGTCTTAACTAGCGGCACACTCAGTTAAGTATCATAATATTTACAAGTTTTCCTATTTCAAATAGAGAAAACTCTGAAAATTCTACTGGGAAGAGGTGATACAGGTTTCTGTATAAGGACAATGAAATCATCATAACTTTAACACTTGAAATGGCAAAATAACCTAATCACAGACAAAAATCAAGTCTTCTGTTAACACAATTCAATGAAAAACAAAGGCATGAAAGAGTCAAACACAACATTGTCGAATTAGTTATAAAGGGCCAAATTTTCAGCTCACCTCAATTAAGATTCTAATGTTTGTTCATGCGTAAGATACCAGCCCACAAAAGAACTCCCTGCTTGTGCAACTTTGTTTGCACTTTGGATTCTCTTGTGCAGCAACTGTTTAGGCCACACGCCAGCAAAAATACCTACACACCCCTGTGGTAGCCACAGGAGTACACAACACTAGCCACTGGAGCACAAACTGCTGCTGAAAATCTGGCCCCATGCTACCGAGAGCACAGACGTCTCTCTCCTTCACCACAGTAAGACTATGGAAGCATCTTATCTGTAGAGCGACAGCAGTTACTTGAAGACTTTATTATCCCACATGTTAGCTCATTAGAAGCATTATTTACAAGAATAAAAGGTTTCTGAAAAATAGATGCATGCGGTCATTTGGATCTAATTTAGGTTTAGTAAAAAAGTTAAAATTCAGCAAGCCACAGCAAAGATACAATGGCAAATCAGACATGCCGAGAGCAGTTAGTTCTTACTTTCAAGGTGTTTAAACAAATGTGTAGTGAAATCCATTGCTTAAGGGGGAGTGAGGTGGCTGTGGTACAGAAGGTGAGGGTGCTTTAGATGGATAGGTCAACTGCTGAGCTAGAAGGGATCACATACAGGAATTAGGCTGCACAATCAAACATTCATATTACAACAGAGCCACCTTAATTTTCTACCATATGAATAAGAAACCTGATTAGTAATGCAATGAGGTGTTACTCTATTTTAGTTACATGGAACACAATGTAAACATTTCTACCTGCTGGATTTTTCTGTTAGTTCTATAAATTATGCAAATAAACATTCCTGTTTTGATGAGAATATGGACAATCGATCTTAAGATGAAGTTTCACTAGAACATTTTAAGGTAGACAACACTGATATTTCCTAATCAAGTCCTGCTTATTAAAAGTGCAGTTCTGGAATAGCACCTGCATCTGCTAATTTGATTTCAAGATTTCACTGAGTTGTAGAGGTTTTCAGCATTTCCTTTGTTATACGCCAATCAGCAGAAACAAAGATAACATATAGAAAAATCACACACACACCACCCCCCCAATTTACAAATACATATAACATTTTGCTTAGGATAGTGCATGACAGTAAATACATTTTCAGATCTCAGTTTGAAACTTCAGGATAAAGAATACAATGATTAAAACTATCCTTGTTTATAAAACAGAGTAATGATATAGTATTAAAAGACAATAATCATAAAACTAAAGAGATTGAAACTCAGTCTCAAATTCTGCTTTTATGTTTTGGAGGGCCAAAGCAGACCTAATTCCAAAACACACAATTTAGGAAATGACTTCTTGATACTCCTGCATTTGATTTTAATCTTTCCGGTTCTTGGCATGATTTCCATTTAGAAGGCTGATATCTTACTTGGAACAGCGGGACTCTAAAATACTGCTTTACAAGGATTAGATCAATGTACAATTTACTTTTATAAGAGATTTATATTATCGTAGTATCTTAACATAACTTAACTGCTTCCCCCTGAAAAATGGGAAAAGTTAAGCTTCACAGTCTTTTTCATAAGCAAATCTTTGTAAAAAAGCCCTACATATTTAGTTTTGGATTTTCAGATATGGTCTGATCCGTAAACAAGGAGCAAATGACAACCCATACTTTAAAAATCAAACTACAAAAATAAGAATGTGAAGCAATCTGTAAAATTAGAATAAACTAGAATGTACAATCAGCTGTGCAAAGCATCAAATGCTTTTCTTTTTAATCACTTTAGATCATCAGAAAATAGGCTGTAACTAAAAAACCTAAACTCTTTTTATGGTTTGTATATTTTCTATCAAAACCAAACCACTCTGGCTTTTTTTAGGATTCCTTAAAAGGTGTTTGTTTTTAATGGAGTAAGTAATAATTGAAATCAAAGCAAGATAAGTTACAAGAAGTGAGTATGTGAGATACTTTGAGATACAAACATGGCAAGGAAAACTCTGCATGGACAGAAAGGTTTGGGCTTCCTTAAAGAATCAAGTCCTTGGCGGCTATGTTAGGTTTTTTTAAGTGTCAAAGACAAAAAAGACCTAGCTGCTATGCTTCATAAAGAAAATTAAATTAAAAATAATCTCACAACTGACTGCAAATTTTTTTCAAGCAGCGTTTAAACAATTCAGTGCTGATACACATTTTAATTCTCTCTTGCGGAGAACAAAAGAATTAAGAAGATTTCTGTGCTTATGTATACCTAAGAAAATGTGGTGATTACCCTTTTGAAATAATTACAATAAAAAAATTAAAATATAAACTAAAAAACTGTAGTAATGAAAACATAGCTACTACATTCACTATACAACATAAAAAGATCAAATATATTTCAGTTCTATACAGTTACTGCAACTTCATGCACACCCAGAAGTAAGTTAACTGGGCAGATGAAGACTGTTTAGTATGGCAGGCACTCCGCCCTTCTTGCACCGACACAGAGGAATAATTTCAAGTACGGGCTGCGTTCATCTTGGTTGACTTTAGCTTCGGCATTACCCTTTCCCCAGAAGAAGCTAGAACTCCTGGAGCAAAATGCTGCACTGGTTCATATCTCCTGAAACACAAAGTCCCACTCAATAACCAAAGTGTGCGAGTCCCTGTTACAAGGACCTGGTTACTAGAACTGGGACCAGACTGCTTGCAGAGAAGCCGTTTTGACACACAGATGCCTGAAGGTCCAAAAGATTATTCCTGAAATGTTCCCAAGATTTTACAATTCTGGGGGGTTTTTTGTTTATTTTGGTTTGATAACGTCTAGCCTCCTCAGTGAATCATTTTATCCCTTCCAGTCAGTTAAATTACCCTCAGAACCTCTCCAAAGTCTCAAGATTCTTATCTTGAAAATGTATTCCATCCCTTCGAAACCACATTCCCCTCAGGTTTAGCTGCCACTGCATCCATGAGTATACAGCCACATTCCATCAACGGTCTGTTACTACAGATGCATGTTACGCATCTGGATATTGGAATAATCTGTCTTTAATGGGAAGGTCTTAAGGGCTTCTGTGGGAAGTGCCGTAATTTTAAACTGGCAACTTCAGATGAGAAATGTGTGTATTTTATCTCCATCACAGTTGAAGTTTCCATTCTCCACTGAAACAGTGAACTGTGCCAGTTATAAATGGCCAGTCAGATACTTGCTAGAATAACTGCTGCATGTATTACTGTGTGATACAAATCTCTTGACATTTCTTACTTATTTCAACTATAAAGCAATCAAGAGTGAAGTTATTACTTTGAGTAACCTACTGCAAAGGATCTATTAATTTCCAGGCATAAAGTAGAATTCATGCGCGGCTCTCTTGCTCTGACCTCTAATCTTGGTCAGCAGACAGAAACATGCCAATACCCATTTTACAACGTCTTTTTCAGCCTGTTGTCCCACAGCTCAAGCTGCAAATGATCACACCCTAATCTCAATCACCAGACCAGGGAATCTTTCTGTTAAAAAAAAATTAAAAATCCCTTTGTCTTGATTTAAGTTATGGATCAATCTACTTTTAAAAAATGAATATAGAAATACCTCATTTAATGTAATTACAAGGAATTAATTGAAAATATTGATTTTTTTCGTACTATTAGTAAGAGCAAGTTTCCAAGCTCTGAACTTACTGATCATACTATTTTGTCCCCTTCACCCTGTCCATTGGAGGCCATATACTCAATGTAAATCTTTAGTCTCTCTCAATTTCTTATCTATACACACTTTTCACTATTTTGAATATGAATGACTAAAACTCTCTCTTATGCCAGGAGTTCAGCAACAACCCCACACAACTTTGGAAACTGGTAAGAAATAGCTGTTATTTTGTAAATAACTATTACCTGCTACCTCCTTGCTCCTCTGAGAGGCTTCAGAAGCCAAAGCGTATGATATGGTAATGATGCGCTCCTGCTCTTGCAGCTGTGAATCTAAATCAACTGAGTTGTGCTTGTCCTGGGCAATAGTAGGCTGTAGATTGTGCATACTAGTGGGAAAGAGCAAAACAACATTAACATTTACAAACATAAAGAAGAATCCACCGTGCAGATGATGAGAACAAGCTCAAATTCATACAGTAGTTTTCAGATCTGGTCTATCAAGCTCCATACTTTATTGAAGTTCTTTAAAGCAGTGTTAGGTGCTGTATGTAAATGACTACAGCATAGAAAGACAAATGATGTAGCCATTACACATTCAGTCACAATTTCTGTGTAGCATTAAGTACATCTGAAAGTCCTTTGTGTAAATATGCTGTTTACATAAAAGCACTACCAAAAATGTTGTTTATTTGAAGTTGTTAGTAAAATTTCTTGTTAGTGCTCAGAGGAAAACGTATAACCTGGTGGTCCTCAGGCATAGCCTCGTTAATCATATTCCAAAGAGACAGTAGATACTTGAGATAATCAAATTCTTGAAACCGAAGGTTTCAGCTGACTGTACATTAGCTGTAAGTAGCTAAAAGTGTTCCTTCAGAACTCCAGCTCCCTGGAGACAACAGAAACTTGCTCTCACACCTTCTCTTCTGCTTTTGGCCAGACCTGTGCCTTTCCTTTCTCTTCACTCTCATCTACAAGTTGCTTGGTAAGGACTCACTACTATTTTAGGATGTTCTGAACAAGAGAATGGACATACACAAAATTCGTCATTATCTCTTCTACCCTGTTTTAAAAAGGAGCTTTAAGTGTACCACATAAATTCTGTGTGCATTTTCTAAAAGCCACAAGTTACACTTTGATAATTCAATAGGAATTAGACTATTGTATGAAGTTAGTTCCCAATGTTTAACACCCAGCCCGTATATAAGATCTTAAAAAAACTAACCAAAACAAAACCTGACCTTGATTTAGTAAGAATATTCTTTATCTTTTCTGCTTTACGCTGCCTTGCTGCCAGTTCTTCTGTAGAAAGAGGCTCTTCTGGCTCCAGTTCAACATAGCGTTCTGGAATTGCAACCTTCTCAGGTTTTGACAACTGTGGGAAAAAAGTTTTTAATAACAAAGACTGAAAAAAAATTGAGATAACTCTCCTCAATGGGAGAACACAGTGACAAGAATAAAGCATGGATTTTCACAGTCAATACATGTACCTGATGCTAAACACTCCCTCTGGATATGAGCTGATGCCCTTTTAACAGTCTCTTTTCCCTCTGATTCATTTTACTTTAAAAGATAGGTCGAAAAAAATATTAAAGGGGATTACAAAAGAAATCAGAATCAATGGGGAACCTTTCTTCAGCTCAGCCTTAGAGCCCAAAGTAGGATACTGCCTAAAGCTGTTACAGTAGAAAGAAGCAACCACTACAAGATCGACCGGACAACCTGAGATTTTAATGTCATGATACGTACGTCATGCCAGCGAAGACTTCCTACAACTGAAAGGAAATATCATCTAAAGTTTTAATCTAGGGTATCATTCTTTTGAGACTGAATAATCTTCTTCATGAACAGTGGAGAAAAAAAAAAAAAAGAAAAAAAAGAAAAACAGCAGTTTGTACTCATCTTGGGAAATTCTTGGACTCTAAAATCTGAAATCCTAGGTGTTCAAAAGTTGTCTAGGGAACTGATTCAGAAATACACTAACATTGTGCAATTGTAACAACATGTTGTGTACACATAATTCTGTAGATTGAACATTTTAATATGAATGCACAAAAGCTAGCAACAAGTTTTTGTTAGGATCAGTTTCTTTGTGGGAAATCTTTGCTCCACATAAGAGATCTAAATTACCCATTGAAAACTCAGTTTACAAATGGACTTTTAAAACCAATGTTTATTATACAGAACAGACTGCTTTTGAAAATAAGTAAAAGGGGAACTACTTGTTGTTCTCCTCTTTGGATTTTTGTTAAAACGCTCATGAGGTGATGGTTTTTCAAAATTCAAAGTGTTAAATAAAAATAAACCTAAATTTTTCACCACTGAACTTAGCCCACACTAATCCAATGACGTAAAGTAGCCTGACCTAACCCCCAGTGATTGCCTGTAAATTACTAAGCCTAATCATAGGCCCAAAGAATACAATACAGTCATTGGCACTCATAACTACATTAAAATCATAACCTCAAATTTTCATACTTCCTCCTCAGTAAATCCAAGGCCAAAGCTTCCTGAAAAATCCTCATTTTCCACTACACTTCCTTACTTTCAAATCCAACTCCTCTCGATGTCTGTAGCTATACATGTATATATATTTTATTATATATACATATATATATTTTACACATCTATATTTTATTATATGTGTCCTTTTTTTATATATATATACACACTTTTATTTAAATACCTTATATCCATACTATGACTAGCCTAGATCAGATCATCCTGCCACTTCCAGAATACAAACTCAGTTATCATGTGAACAGCAGATTCACTGGCCTTAAAGACACAACTGTGGTCATCTCCCTGTGAGGCACAGAAGAGCCTCAGGTACAGGAGTGCCTGTCAGGTGAAGAGGCTGGGTACATGAAATGGAAAAGGACAACCTGGGTAACCTGAGAAAGAAGATTTACATTCAGAGATTCAGACCTGTTTCAGTTACTCTGAAGTAGGACAGAAATGCCTATAAGCAAAAATGTTCCCTAGGCTTAAGGCGCTAATTTGGCTGTACGAAGTGATTCACGAAGTGATTCACGTAGCCCTGGAGGCCTTCTGGGAAAAATTTTAATAGCAGAGTGCAAAAAGGAAAGGCAATACAACAGAAGAATTTTTTCTGTTTCTGATGTTTACAGGCATACTGCATTTTCTGTAGAAAATATACAAGAATAATTAAAAGATACGTTCATTCATAGAGATCAACAGATAAAGGCTCACAGATTCAACCTCTTACAAATCTCTCTCTCTATAAAATGATACATTGCCAACAGCTTTCAGAACAGTAGAGGTGCTCACTAGTCTAATTATCATTAATAATTTTACGGATTTTCCACCTACCATGGCATTTTAGGCCACGCATGGTACCTCCTGACATCTTCCCACTTGCTATATTCTTCCTTTTCCACCAGATGGCTCAATCGCACCTCTAACAAATACTCTGCTCGTTACTAGAGCTGGAAAAAGATCCTAGTGCCCAGAACACCAACCAAGTCGTTTGAAAAGTTGACAGAAAGGTGTTTTCTGGTCTGCCCAGGATAAAGCAGTGCTTCCTCTTCTCCACCGTGTTTTGCCAGTCAAAATGAAAAGTAAGGTAGCTCTGGGGAACTAACTTTTACTTCATTGCTGTTTCTTATTTTCAAATACTCTCCATCTTGTCTTCTCATCTTTTTTTCCAATTTATGTAACATTGCCTAACTTAATAACTTTTTCCTCTATAAAGCCTGAGATGTGTATTTTAAACAGTAGAGCCAACCTTTTAATTTCTTCTCTCCAGTAAAACACAATATGAACACGAACCTTACAGAGATTCTAAGTGCCAGCCTGTAAATTTTCAATACCCAAAAGTAGTTTCAGTTCAAACTTCCAGCTAACTTTTGAAAGAAAAGATGAGAATTCACTACCTAAAAACCTTAGAAATGTTAATATTCTGGGGCATAAAATAGGAGGCAAAAAATTATTAGTGTTACCTCTCTGCTGATATCTAAATCATAGTCTTGAGGCTCCAGGTCTGTCTCTGTCACTGCTACTGGCTGAACTTTTAACCATTCATTTTCATCCTTGTCTTCTCCACGAATTGCCCTCTCAAGTAACTGCAAATCAAATTCTTGCTCTCGTTTCCACTGGTAATAGATACAAAACAATTAACAGCATTCAACCATACTGCCAAATTCAACATTTAGCACACATTACTACTGCTGCAAATGTTATATTGCTGAAAGAATCCACAGAGCAAACCCCTTAACTGACAAAAACAAGAAAATGCAACTGTATTTCTTGGAACACACGGCTGGGAGATTTGATCTCTAGCTGTGCTGCATGGATTTTAGAGTATTGTTTAGTTTTACAGGTAACATTCAGCAGTATTAAATCCTTACAAATGTATTAATTACAATTTCACATATGCTGATTAACATGGAACTAGCTGCACACAAACATCTTTGGAAGCACAGGTGTCAATACAAGCGAGTCCACTGACTGACAGACTAGTCCTAGGCATTCTAACCAGGCAGTGCTGGCTGATTTTGAATCACTACACAGAAAGGGTATTTATATTGCAGGGTGAGAATCGCAACTTGAAAATTTTATGTATCTTTCTAAAATAATACCTAGTGATTAAAGCTGACGATACTTTACACACTAGCATTAACTTGTCTTGAACTCAAAAATTTAGTAACTTCTAAGCTCTTATGTTTTTACTAAAGGATCTAGCTACCTGCAAGGATAAAAAACCTTTCACATCCTCTCTTTACAAGGTAAACATTTAGCAAAATTCAGAATGTATTTAAATTAAGTGGCATAATTTTAGAGATCCCAAATAATTGCACAGTAGCTTCTTCACAGCTACATAGAATACAGCTGCGTATAAATTCACGCTTAAGAATACTACCAACACTTTTTAGTTCAAAAAAAGTTCAGTTGCAACATCAATCCATCCAGCAGATCTCAGCAACTTTACCACTAAAACACAATATTAAAAGCAGTGGGAAAGAGAAGGGACAAAAAGAACAACAACAACAAAATATCTCCTCAAGCATTTGAGGGCATCAATAGGAGAACGTGCCATTATATGTTTCTTAAAAGCATCTCCAGTATTTCTGTTACAAATCTTTGGCTTGTTTTGGTTGAAGTTTAAATTTTATATAAAGTCTTTAGACTTGATTATGTTACTTGCATTAACAAAACTAATTGAAACCTATTCATGCACAAGCTCTCAATATTCACTCAGAAGATATGTATCTTCCATGTATATTAAAAAAGTTAAATAGCTAAAAGGCAATTATATCTCAAAAATTAAGATGTTTCTTCACAGAATTCAAAAGAGAAAAAAAAGTTTTCTCATACAAGTACTCCAAACTCATTCTTCTACTCATATTCGAACCAGGCCTGATTGACATAGTATATTTTAAATATACAGTATCATTTTCAAGTTACTCTATATAGGTAAGAAAAACATCAAACCATTATTACG
Source organism: Cariama cristata (assembly GCF_000690535.1). Taxonomy (NCBI): domain Eukaryota; kingdom Metazoa; phylum Chordata; class Aves; order Cariamiformes; family Cariamidae; genus Cariama; species Cariama cristata. The sequence goes on from NW_009610413.1 coordinate 25,641, forward strand.
AAGCAGTATTTTTATTGGCTTTGATGTTGCGACTTTTACATTAAAAAGGCATTATATATAACAAATGAATTCATGTACCGTGATCAATACTTAAAATGTCAAACTACACTTGAGAGCTGACCAATTAAAAATTAGAGTTACACATACAATGTATGTTTAAAGCAAATGTTACATACTGAGCAGCACTTCAATTATACATTTAACTGTTTGCCATTTTGGCTGCTAAATAATTGTAATGCTGTAAGTAATTGTGCTATCAAACATGCTTTTTGTGTATTGAAGCCCTATAGGTACAAGAGATGATCTCTACAAAACATTGTTAGGGCTGAAAGATTCTATTTTAATTCTTTACAGCAAGAAAAAGACCGAGATGGCACCCAAATTTATAGATAAAGTGTTTGCCACTAATGTTAATAAGGAGTGTTACGAAAATGTTTAAATTCAACTTGTGTATGTTACGTGAGCCAGGAAACATAAGAAGCTCAGATTTAGTTCCTCTAATTAAAATATGAAAATAACGGTGATACTATAGTTCTACAGTTCCCAAATATTATGCACTATCTTTAACAAATTTGTGATTGCAAAACAGAAGATAAAATAGATTAATGTCTCCAAGTAGTGCACTCGTATTTACTGGGAAAGTAAATACAAATAACGGCCTGTAAATTAGTGCTACTGAACAGTGGGAATGAAAGGCTGAATAGTATAAGTTTTTTTTAATGCTAGCAATTGACACACATGTGCAATTGCACACAAATGCAATTAAGCCTGGTAAAAATTGAGTAGTCCAGTTAGAAATTTTAAAATAACTACAAAATTCTGCAAATTAAAAACAAGCAAACAAAAAAAAGAGGCATTAGGTATGATGAGTGACAAATCTAGAAGCAAGAGATCTTGTGCAATGAATTAGGTAAAACAAGGTGATAATTCTAAAGCTCTAGTGGGCCAAATAAAAAATAAATTAAAAGACCACAGCGTAAGTGCAATTACAGTACAATCTTGGTTTAGCACCAAGTGAATGACTGGGTAATTTCAACAATTAGAATTGCTTTGGTTAGTATCCAAAATGTATTGTTACAAACTTATCATCTGTACAGCATTTAATCTCAGAACGCAACAAAAATCCTTTTCTTCAGCAGCTTAAATCTGAGCCTTATTAGAATATTCTACATTTTGAGCTTTAAAGAAGAATTTGTATCAATTAAAACACATTAGCTCTTACATAAATTTCTAATCACCATGATTAGATTTTAAAACTGATTATCCATTTATCAACTCTAAAACAAACAAACATCACCTTGGCCTGATATTACCACGACTATCTTGCAGCCTAATTTATGAATTAAAAACAAAAATACCCATGGTGAGTAAGAACATTCTAAAAGGCCCATTCCATTATGAAGCAGTTTTAAAACTGTACAAGCTTCTTACACTTTCTAAATACAATTCCAGTAAAAAACAATCATGTGTCTGAAATCACTCCAATGTACTCACATCTCCTCTCAGCACACTAAACTCTGACCAACTTACAAAACCTGCTACATATACTGTAATTACTAGTAAAAGATCATTTGTTACTCACACTCTCTGAACTAATTTTATACTGTCTAACACTACACTTTAATTAGACTAGAAGCATCACACACACTCAAGTGAAAGTGCTTGCTAGGAAAAAAAAAATCCAAAGGTATCTTTAGTTTAGTCCTTTTAAGGCATATCTAACATACTGAGCCTATGTCTGCAGAAATGGGCCTGATGAAAGACCGAGATGAAACAGACTGCCTTTCTCCTTGGCTAAGAGTTCTCTTGCGTTCACGAACTAATGCCTTCTGATGTCGCTTCATTCTTTCTAGTTGTTCCTCTGCACTCATCTTGCCTCTTTGGTGGTCTCCAGAGTATAAACGTTCCAAGGCACTCTTTGGTCTCTCCTGTAGAAGTCACAAGGCACACAAAACACATGTTGTAATTAATACTTTATAAGAAGCAGACGAGAAACTAACTCTTTCTCCTACCTTATTACTAAATTAACATTATTTCATTCTATTATTTTTGCATTAATTTGCATATTTCAACTCTGTATTTTCTATTAATACTGCCGATTTTTCATTCTAAACGTTGTTTTATAAATCTATTTCAAATGCAGTAAGTTGTCTGTCTGCTTCCTGCTTCATTTCAGAAAGTGAACAACTGGAGATTTTATTAGATCACAGGTGTTGAGTCCTCTCCCATGCTACTACAATCCCACTTCCTGTTATGCAAAATATATTTGGGCTTAACTATTTTGAACAGTTCAGACATTTGCCTTCAGATGTTGACTTAGAACTTACCTTGGACCTATCCCTTCGAAGTGTTGCATATGATGAAATGGTAGATGATTGGTGCAATCTGGAAGATGATCCAGATAAACCTTGATAAGGAAAAAGAGAATGCTTTAAAACCAAATGACACAGAAAAGGTAGACAAAGTGTCAGATTTTATTTTTTTTAATTATTCATGCTTTTTCTATGACATTCTGGTTACTATTTTAGCTCCTGTTTCACCTTTTGTGGTTCAGAAGATCATGAGAGGCATGAAATTTCATTTCAGCTAACAGTAATGTGTTTCAGGTCACTATTGATCAAAATTCAGAAGTATCGAGTGAACTCATCTGTACAGCAGTAGATATGCTGTACAAATAATCACATCTATGAAGAAAATCAAACCTTAACATTCACAGTTAGAAAGGAAAGAAAGAAGAAAAGAACGGCTAAGAAATTAATTGCTCTTCCCCAAATATCCTTTTTATCCTCATTTATGAAACAGTTAGCACACTGGGAATGAGGTGTCAAGTCACATGTAGTGTCTGGGGGCATTATATTCTTATTCTTTATTGCTTTCATTTCAATGGCAATAAAAGTGTTTAAAAAATACCTAAATTTGTAAAAGATCACACAAATTAGGAGGAAAAATAACTCTGAATATAGAGACATTCTAACAGCTAACTTCATGTTTTACTATGCCTTTTTTTAAGCATTAATATATTAAGTTGTATTGCAAAAGGCTGGTTGTAACAGCACCATTAAAATGCACAAAAAATCTCCAGACTTTCACAGCATTGTATAGCTAATCTAAAAATAACGATCCGATGATAAAGACCATCTCCAGAAAATCCTAGGAGAGAAAAGCTCCTATACAGACAGTACTGATAAAAATCAACTACTTAAATTCCTGACTTACCACGAGTAGGTAATGTCTGGTATCCGCTATCAGAGCTTATTAAACCACTGGAAGGTTGGCTGAGGTCACCACCTATCATTGCTAGTTCTGGTTCACTCATGTATGAACGCAGTTCCACCTATTTGAAAAAATACTGATCAGCTCAAATGAAATCACAGAAAGCAAGTCTTAATAATCTTAAAAGAAATCCTAAAGCTTTCTTTCTGGATTACTAAATCTCTCTCTGCCATTATTACACAGCATAGATGTCTCCCTGCCATTACTCTCTCTCTGCCATTCTCTCTCCCTGCTTATGACAAGACCTACAGACAATATCGTTTGTTATAGGTTCCCGTATCTTTGAAGTGCAGGTGTGAAGGTGTATGGGTGCTCACCCTATAATCTCCATTAACATACTGTCCGAGTTCTCTGTCTCTCTTTCTTTCATCTGACTGACGTTTCAGGCCCCGCACTGATGTGTGTCTGATGACAGTGGCTTCTCTTGGGAGAGGTGGAACCGCTGGTGGCTGATCATCAGGGCTGTACAACTGAGGGAGCGGAGGTCTGGGCGGTGCTTCATCTTCCTGGGAACAGGAAAGCACAGGTATTTGGCAGCCTGGCATAAACTGACTGAAAGTTCATTTCATTATATGAGTTCATTTCTATATATATATTTTATATTTGTGACTGCTTTAGCATGCTCTCCTCTGTCCACACCAAAAAGACAACTTGAAAAACCAAAGACAGCGAACAATTAATCAATCACAAAGCATCACCAAGGAAGGTTCTGCATTACTATGTTCTAAACCAGTATATGGCTAGTGTACACAAAGCTCCAGGTTACACACATATATTCTCCTGTAAGTGCTATTGCTCAGTTTCAACACAAAGACCTTAAGTGTCTCCCTGTCATGCCTCCACACTGTGTGCCACACTTTGCAACCACGAAACTTTCACTGTTTCTGCCTGAAGTAAATGGAAACATAGGTGAATGAATTTCACAAGAGCAGTACTTACAACCTTTGGCTTGAGCTTAATTGGTGACTGAAGAGGCGGCTCGACTTTTTTCAGCTGTTGCACTTGGTGCTGTGTTCTGGCCTGGAAATAAGGCTGTGGATACAGCCTGACCTCCAGAGAGGATTTAACTGGGCTGGGTGGAGGGCTTTGTGGAACTGAAAGTTTGCTCTCCGTAGTTGCAAAGGAAGATGGTAAGGAAGGCACTGAAGACTGAGAAAATGAAGGCACTATTTTTCTCTCTAGGGGAGAAATATGCAAATGTGTTAGGTGTTGTTTCTTATCAATAATAAGAACAGCAATTAACATCCTTAGACTTCATAAAATAGCCCTAATACTCCACACATTGCTTTGAACACGAATGGGGGGTTTTTTGGACATAAAAATGTTTGATTGTTACATTATAGCAGGGGTGGAAAACATTTTCTTGATGAAGATCAAGCAAGCTTTTCAGGCCAAAAATAAAAACACACACTTTAATACCATCCAGTAAAATTCCTCGGAGAGAGCAGCAGGAGGGAAGGAAGGAAAAGCCCGAGAGTCATATGAAATCAGTTCATAGGCTGTATCTGGCCCCGTGCCACAGATTCCTTCAGATGCCTACAGATTTAGACAAGGCTAAGCACTCATAGCCATACCCTAAATAAAATAAGATCTCAGCATCTCAGAACTACTTTATCTCTGCATGTAAAAGGTAAGCAAAGATACTTTATATTTAAAGTGATTTTACAGTAGGCGTTAACAGTCTCTTGCTATCCCAATGCCTTAGGTCTTTTCTTTGAAACATAATAAAGCAATTGAAATGCAGACCACACACACTTTCCCTTCCTCTTTTCCATAGCTGATATTGTTGCTCTGCCCACCAAACGCCTGCCTGAAGAGAGAGGGGGAAGGCAAATGCAGCAAGGGCAGTTGGGCAGCATCCAAGGCGGGGGGAGCAGAGACCACCACAGAGAGGAGTTCCTGCACAGAATGCAGAATAGATACTAGACTGGCATGAGCCTGGCATGTCACAGAAACTCCTTCTGTAACTTGAAGAACTTGACCCATTATTATTAATGTTCCCTTTTTTATCGCTTGTTATGTTTTAGTGTCATCAGTATGTGAAAACAACAAAAAACCTTTTTGCCACCTCAACCAAAGAAACACCAAGTTAATGTGCTCAATCAACAGAGATTTTTGATGTAACCATTAGCAGAATTAACTGGATTTTCTGTAGTAGAACAAACTTCTAGACTATGTACACAGACCTAAAGACTCAGCTGCATTTGTATATTTTTTATGTTTTAATTATGTTCTCCTTACCTGGATTCTTGATAGAGTCTACTATGGTTTTGTAGTTTGTTTTATTTGCACTCAAGCCAGCTGTAACATCTTCAATTCTCCACAAGTCTTTTTGTATTTGTGTTTTCTCCTGTTGTTTGTAGTAAAATAAAAAAAGAAAAGCCAATTATATCTCATTTTTAATTTATTATAGGCTTATCCTTCCTTTGGTATCAAAACCAAACTAATGTTTCAGAACTTACATGAAAACTTAGGAGTCTAGAAAGGAGTTAAATAATTATTTTAAAATTAAAAAACAAACAAACAAAACAATACACACAAAAAAACAACCCACCAACACAAACCAACATATCTTGCCCATAAAATTTATTAGACCATTTTCTGAGTCTTGGAAGACTTCCTACAGAAGACCTGGGGAAAGAAACACCTCTACATTTTTCTCTACAATATTATTCAGGTTACAAAAACCTAGTTTAATGTTCTACATAAAATGAGCTTGCAGAACCTTTTCATTTGAACTTTGTTCTTCAATCCTATACTAACACACTTAAGACTGCTAAGGTAGCTCTACGAAACTCATCTTAATACATTTAGGGGAAATGTCTGATATTAAAAAGACAAAAATTTAGTATAGTCTCCCTGAATACTGCCATGAACTTCCCAATTGCTTTTAATGGATGAAATATAAAGCCAAAACTCGGAATTGCTGATAAATTTAATTTCTCCTTATATTTGGGTTGTTAGGCCTACTGGACATGATGTATCATAGGTTGAAATGCTATATTGCTGCTGTTCCAGGATTCGGTCTCATCTAGTATCATATTTGCTTTGCGGAGGCTTTCCAGGAGGAAAGAAAGGGAAGCTTTGTCAACAGTCTGGACTCCGCCTTTGATTGCATCTTGCAGCCAGAGGCCTTGGCTACTGAAGCCACAACTTGCGTCAGATGTTCATTGCAATCATCATAAATAGCTATTCTCATCTACTTAAGGCCCAGTAACTCTGCCTTCAAAAAATGGCATTAAGAATAAACTTAGTAAAACCAAGAGGAAAACAGTATTACTAAAGAAAGCAGAAGGCAGTGAAACACTTTAGTTAAGTTTGGCCAGCCATGCCCAGAGAGTGGTAGT
>NW_009610414.1:0-6958 GCF_000690535.1 Cariama cristata
TCCAGCAGATCAACACTCCCGCCCAACTTCATGTCCTCTGCAAATTGACTGAGGGTGCACTTGATCCCCTCGTCCAGATCATTGATAAAGATATGAAATGGAGCTGCCATCAATACCGAGCCCTGGGGAACACCACTTGTGACCAGTCGCCAACTGGGTTAACTCCATTCACCACCACTCCTTGTGACAGAAACACCGGCGGGTTGCCAGTTTTTTACCCAGCGACAAGTATCCCTTTCCAAGCCATGAGCACCCAGTTTCTCCAGGAGAGTGCTGTGGGAAACGGTGTCAAAGGCCTTACTAAAGTCTAGGTAGATGACATCCACAGCCTTTCCCTCATCCATTAAGCGGGTCACCTTGTCATAGGAGATCAGGTTAGTCAGGCAGGACCTGCCCTTCGTAAACTCATGCTGACTGGGCCTGATCACCTGTACGTCTGTGTGATGGCACTTACGGTGATCTGCTCCATAACCTTCCCTGGCACCAAGGTCAGGCTGACAGGCTTGGAGTTCCCCGGATCCTCCTTCCGGCCCTTCTTGTGGCTGGGCATCACCTTCCTTGTAGAAGAGATGATCCAGTCCCTTCATCATCTTTGTCGTCCTTCACTGGACTCCTTCACCGAGGAGCCCACAGCTGGACGCAGCACTCCAGGTGTGGCCTCACCAGTATGGAGTGGAGGGGAAGAAATCTGATAATGAATTAATCTGAAGCGTTTATTTTGTAAGTTACTTTCCTGTCGCAGACTTGTTCTCTCAAAGGCCATAGGCAGCTGAAAAACTACTGCCACAGGTTTCTCTGCCCTCAAAACTGGGATACATCCAGCTGTGTGACAGGTGGTGGAGGGCACTGAAATGCAGATTTGGTTTTGAAACTGATGAGCTGTACTGGGAAGAAGCAGAAATTACTGAGATTTGCTTTTGTGCATTGTCAGTGCTTTCTGTGTCAGTTCTCATGGATGTTTCAGAAGAAATGAAAGTGCTGTGGTCCTTTGTCTATGCTGAACTACAAAGCCTTTCCACCTCCCAGAGCTGTTCCATATGCGTACTGGCTGTGAGCTCTTGGAATTAGCTAAAACGGCTGTGGGCAAATACAGTATATCAGTAATGAATTCCTGTTTTATAAATTTGGTATAACAGCGGTACTATTTCCCCAGCGCTCTGCCAGCAATTTAATTAGAAGTGGCAGTTTTAATTAAATAACACAACTGGAGGCTGAGTTATTTCCCTCCTCCAGATCCCTTACCTCGGTTTCAGAAGAGAAAGGTTTTTTTTTCTACAGTAGATTCAGTTAGCAGGAAAGTGTATATGACGAGTAGAATATTCAGCTGTACAATGGAAATGACATTATATTTGGTTGTTTACTAATAGTGGTACATAACATTCATAATTTAAAGTATTTCCTCTAAATAACTTTTTCAGATATGCAGCAGATCCTAGAAAAAACAATGACAATACCAGAGGCTGATACTTAGAGGGAACAGGAATTGGACAAAACACCAGTTTTTCTTGTTGGAAGTAACTTCTATCTAGTAGAGAGTTTTTCTGCTGAATAAATTTAAATTCTTCCATTTGACTTTGAATTACATTTTATTGTTGTTGTTTAGGTGTGACTTGGGCTTTTTAGGGGGAGTTGTGGGTGTTTGCTTTTTTTGCCAGAGCCCTGTGCTGTGATTTTTCAAAGACATACTTGCATCAGTGATTGGGGTTTGGCAATAGAACACCTCAAACATACCAACTGGAATAATAAAATTCCTGACTTAAAGTAACAGCCTGGATATTGTCAACAAATCATGTTGCTGTAAATGCATTCTTATATACTTATTTTCTCTAAATCATCAGGCTAATCAAATTCAATAATTTCCCAATTATATTGATTACTTTCTTGTTGTCTTTTGTAATATCAATAAAATACTGTGCAATGATTACCATTTAAAATATTGCAGTTTTACCCTTTCAGACAGCTAATATTAGTCACTGTGTCAGCATTTGGACTCTCTGGAATATTAGAATATCTTCCCTGGGGTCTTTATTTACAGAAACAAGGGATAAACATTCATTATCTAGAATGGCCTATTGACTGGGTTCATTTTATCCTTGAAAGCTGTGTGTGGTTTTAAAAGATTGATCTTATCTTTAATGCTGAAGTTGTACCAGGGATGAACCTGACACCGTGAGAAACTGAAATACATCAAGTGTTCTTTTACATGGCAGGATTATTGGGTTTTTCTCCTTTTGACAGCTTTTCCTCACAGTTCTATTTCTCCCTCATGCTCCGTGTAGTCTAGGATCTCTTTTTCCCTGAGGCACAGAATGATTTCCTTACCCTGTTTGTTTTGCCAACAGACAACCCAGTTTTAGTGTTTCCCAAGAAGCTCAGTAGCTAGGGAAAAGGCTAGCAGCTTGGGAATTAAAACTACACGTGCAAATACCCAAGTGTTAGTTGCCTTAATAGTGGGAAAAAGCTTAAATCCCTTTAGGCAGGTTTCATGCAACCACTGACCATTGAAGAGGCTAGCCTGCCTCCTTGCAGCCCTAGGTGGCTTCATCTGATACAGGATTTCTATATCCTTACAGTTCCTTTCATTATCTTCTGCGTAGAATGCATGGCATGGAGTGCAGAAGCTAACGAAAGCACACATTTTAGGAAGAGAGCTTGTTTACACAATAAACCCCAGAAATTTGTCAAAAGCAAAAATTTAAGTACCTGGTAGTGCTTGCTTTTACTTTTATTTGTGGCTGTTTTTAAAAATCCTATTTATTATAATCCTATCCTCACCTTAATGTATATATATTGAAAAAAGCCTCAGATTTACTTGCCTGGGAGCATCTTCATTTGCTGTCTGTAGAAAGAGTGAAATGACAGCAACTGTTGAATCGGGCAAGCTGTTAAGGCGTGAATGTCTTCCTGAAATATGACAAATTAGGAATTAGCAGGCAAAACACTTGGAGGATTTGGGCATTTATCCTTTGTTTCAAGTATTAGAGGCTTTTGTTGTTTTCATGGTTCAGTCAATTGTGGTGGATTTGCATTGTTGTTAGAAAATCAAACTGAAAGAATAAGAGGTCTATTCACACTCAGAGACGAAACTCCAGAATAATACAAATTAGACCACTAACCTTCAATAAAGGATTCACCAGTTAGCGTTGACTAAAATTACTGTGGTGGTACTTCAACAGTAATCTGCTGAGATTTATTTTTTATGAGAAAAGACTCCATTTGGGTACTATCTTTTAGCAGTATGCGTTTGCAAGACTAAAAGCTTTTTAAAAAATTGGTTTTACAAACTCAGTGAATTGAGTTACAGGAAAGTGATTCTAAAAATAATGTCAAGGTGATGCAATTTCAAAATAAGACCATACTCATGTAACTTGGAGGTCATGGTGTCAGAATCCTGGTATCAAAGATTGCTGTACTGTAAAGCTTCAGAGGGTTAAAACCTATTCATGCACATGGTGTCTGAGAGGCAGATTTGTTATTCTTACGAGCAAAGACTTGGCAACCTGGCAGAGGAGAAAAAAATTAATACAGAGGAGTCATAAACCACTTCTTTCTTTTAAAATAAGGTAATGGAAAGAAGATAATCAAATTACTATTTAAAGTGGAACCCCTTTTGGAGTTTATTATTATTACTGTTTTAGCTCTTTATGGGTCATGTAGAAATAAATACCTACTTTACTTATGACCTACTATTTGACAAATACTGAGGTTTAGTCATTAGGACATTTTTATTAATGCAATAACATCTTTAGTCCTATAGTACTAGTACAGCCTACTGTTATTTTTGAAGAGATATTCTTGTAGGCATGTGCTTATGTATTCTTAGAATTTCTTTTTGTTATGAAAAGCTTTGGCTTTGATGTGCTTAGTAAACTTCCTCTGAGCCGTCAGGATAGTTGCCAGACCATTGTTTCTGTTCTTTTTGGACTTGATTCTAGTTCTACAGTTGTTTCCTCCTAGGGGGTTAAAGTCCATGAGCTTTTATTAAGATAAATGTCAGTGATTTCAAGTGGATTTGCATAAAAGAAGCCCTTAGTCGCTGGTAGAATAAGTCATATGTAATGTTTAGTTTTAAAGTAACAGTGACTACGGGAAATCCTAGAAATAAAAGTTGTTGACCTTTTCTGCACAGTGGAATTTCTGCCTTTGACTGCTCTTTTTCCCTTTCTGTTAAATATGGAATACTCTAGCATCCCTAAGCTATCAGTGAACTGAACATCCTCACTGGTCTTCTGTTTAAAACAAAAAAAGCTTCTCCCTCCCAAACAATTAGTGCAGTATCTTGTTCTAGAAATGACATCAAGGCAAAAGATGGTGATCATTGATATGCTTTCTAAAAATAAACATTGCCAAAGTGAGAAACTTAAAGTCAGAGTTCAGAAGTTGTTCTTTGCAGCAGCTTCAAAATCAGTAACTCACTCCTGTCTATCCAAGCCAAGTGGATATCCCAGGCAGTCATCACGACTTGGTGTCTTACATGTAGTAATTAGTCATTTATATTGAAATTAGCTACTGTCAGTTGGTATGTCATGATTTATTTCAAGTTAGAAAATCATTTGCTACCATAGTGTACGTATTTCTGTATCTGACAGTGTGGTTTTGGTTTATAGTAAGTTGCTTTTTTTTCTTTTTATTATTGGACAATATTGTTTTATCAACATTTGGAGGGAAAATGAGTCTATCTCATGTATGTCTCAGCATTATTTTAGAAATCTAGACACTTGAAGGTGCCTTCAAAATTTTAGTTTTCAAACAAAAGTCTGTTCAGACGTTATAGTGCTCTTAATGGATTTAATGGATTGAACTGTTCCTCTTTAAGACGGGGTCTGTAGGACTGGAGTTCAGCAAGGCATTCAAGTACGTACTTAAGCCCATCCCTCTGCAGTGAAGTATTTGAGGGCGAGCAGATGCTTTAGTGCTTGTTAGACTGCTGAGTCAGGGCTATATATACATCTTATATATGATGTATTTTTCTGAACTTACTTTCAATTCCTGAGAATTTTTTTTTCCAAATACTGCTGTTTCCTGCAACTTACTGCAACTTTCTGCAGGAAATGAGTTAAAAACCAGAAAAAATATTTCCCTAGTTATGGTTTAGAGATATTCATTCAGGAGCAATTCTATAACACTCATTTTCAGTGTTGGTGTTATAAACAGGGTGTGTGAAAATATGTGGGAGCAAATATGCAAGCATTTTGTGTTTTGCAGACCGGCTTCTCTTTGTTTTGACTTGTTAGAACATAGCACTGGAAAATAAAACCTCTATACTTAACATAACACAGCCATCAGATGGCTGTGATGAATTTGTCAAGTCCCATTTAAAAGCGACCAGTCATTAAGCTGCCCACCGAGTCTGAAGTGTCCCCGTGCGGGACGAAGCTGTCATTTCCATTAGCTGTACGTGCTGACTCACTTGTGCTCCATATACTGCTTTTACTTCAGGCATTTCTCATTGAATCAAGAAACCTAATTCGTGACTTTTGTGAATACATCATATAGCGTTCACACCTATTAGCAGTAGGGGATATGTAGAAAGGCTTTCAGACAGATGCTTCACAGAACTAAAGTGCTAATTTAACAGCATTTTGTAATTACAAATTATTTCAGTATTAGCTTAAGAAGCTCAGTGTATGAGACCATGTAGAGTTTTCTTCAAATTGCTCTCCTTTAATCTTATTCTCCACACCTGTCCAACTGTATGATGCAAAAAAGACGGTGAGCACCCTGAAACTTCAGTTGCTGAATAGTTAGTATTCCTCTGTAAAACCTGAAAAATGGAAGCTGCCCTTTGGCTGAAATGTGTTGTGCTAAAGCAGTCTCAGTGCTTTTGGTCCGCTTACATGTGTGCTCTGCTTTAACTCCCGCTGAGAGTACGTGGAGTAGGCTTGCGTATTCTGGAATATGACTTGTCATGTTTAATGTCTGAATTACTCAAATATGAATCATGACTGAGAAGCCTGAAAAATTTAAACAAACCAGCAGAAAATAGAACAAATGAGAAATACTATATGCACTCAGATATTTATCAGCAGAATTTAAAAAAAAAAAGTAGAGGTAGCGGGCATACAGTCTGAAATTGAGAACCAGAAATGAAAGGAGGGCAGTGAAGTAAAGGAAGAGTCCCCAATGTGCGAGATGAAGGATGGCCATTTGGTTAGAGATGCAAGGGGAAAATGCAGAGAGCAAAGGGCTGCCAGGACAAAACGTGAAGAGCTTTCAAAACCTGGTTTATAAACATGCAAAAAGTAATAAGTCAAATAAGGGACTCCAGGAGGGTCACCTGGTAAAGTGGTGGCGAGCAGCTGGTTTGAGGTGCCAGATGAGGGGAGAGAAGAGTTCTGGGAGGCTGCGCTGTGTGAAGTAACAGTGTTCTGGCCAGAAGTGGGAAACTGAGACTGAGGCAATAGGGCACCAGAGTGGTCGGTCTCGAAAGAAGCCTCATTGCTCTGCTTTTAAATACGTTCAGGTCTTGCACGTAGAGTTGTTGCCAAAACCAAATTATGATCCTAAAAGAGGAAGGGTTGAAGAAGATTTGGCTGACTATCATTTGTAAGAATTTGCAAGTTTGAGTCACAAAGGAAAATACACTGCTGTAGGGACGACAGAAAGAGGCAGTAAGGAGAAGATTCAGGATGAAAAGTGCATTCAGGTTTTCCTCTTAAGGCAAATGTAAGTCTTGCATGAAGATCTGTTAGAGAGATGGCACAAGACACAGCACTGAACAGAAGATGAGAATAAAAAGGGTAATGTAGAAGAGAGATGACAGGACATACCATAAACAGAGTTACATGTCAGGTGGAGATTGGTTGCCAAACAGTTGTGGGTGACTAGGCGATCAAACTTGCACCTACTGGCACTCCGGGCCTTTCTGTTTACATTGGTGCTGAACAGTTTTACAGCATTGTACTCAATTTCAGTGATGTACTGTTCATGTAATATCTAAAATATGTAATATATATAA
>NW_009610415.1:0-56490 GCF_000690535.1 Cariama cristata
TACTCTGATTTGATTGGTAAGAAATGAAACTAATTTACCTAAGTCGAGTCTGTTTTACCCATGATGGTAATTGGTGAGTGATCTCTCCCTGTCCTTATCTCAACCCGTGACCCTTTTGTTATATTTCCCCCCCATCCAGCTGAGGAAGGCAGTGATAGAGCGGCTTTGGTGGGCAGCCAGTGCCCAGCCAGGGTCAACCCACCACAACTGACATAGCAAGTGTCCACAGTGTGTTGCACTGCTAATGGTAGTAACCTTCAGATAAGGGTCAGTAATTTCATTTATTCCAGATAGATCTGCCATAGCATGCCTGCTTACCTACATAAATACTTCCAACAATAAACACTACTAAATACCTCGACAGAGATTTTCTACATCCAAACATACGTACTCAGATTGATCAAATCCTAACTAATATCCACATAAATTTTGACATTTGAATATCAAAGAATACAAAGAATTATCTTTCAGTAACCACTCTTCTATTTTGGATAGTGTTTTACCACCATGGAGAACAGATCAAAACTTCAAGGGTGTTCACATTTTTATGCAAAGTTCTGTTAGAACTTATTAAGTAATAATTAAATAAAAAATAAAACAGGATTGTGCAGACTTTCTGATATATCCAGTAAAATTATATCCTATTATATTATGCTTTACTACTGTAACCTTAAATCTTTTAGCATAAAAAGTATCTAAACAAATATATAAAAAGGTTCAGTATATAATTTTATACACATAATTGAAATAGGGCAAGAAGGTCAACAAAGGAGTGCAAAATGTAGATGCTTGGTGCTTAATAAGTGTAAAACAATTCAGAAAATAATCTCATAAAATTTCAGAAAAGGGCTCTTGAAAATAAAAGTTTTTTAGAAAATGATTCTGTTTTGGATAGCAGATAGGGAAAACTATCACTGGAAAGATGTCAGTAATGGAAACTGACAACCTTCAAATAATTCTGTTACTCATAAATATGTCTTTTTCTGCATATTTTCATTTTAGAAGTAAAAAAACATGCTTACAAATCTTAACTAGGAGATTTCCTAAGTGTGAGTAATTAAATATATTTTAATTTTGTTCACAAAGACTGAGATGCTGTCTTCATTCCTGAAGCAATCCCTGTCTGTCAGATAAAAGGTACGGAAACTGTGTAAAAAAGGTTTAACAACGCTGGCTCTAATTAGATGATATTAATCTGACATAGGCACAGCAGAAACATCCATAAAATCGTCCCCTAAGAAGACCTTCAAACTCTCTGATATAGAGAGCCTCTAGGGGCATAACTACTATCACATAATTGTGAAAATTTCATGTTGTTATTCTGGTCGTTAAGATAATTTCAAGGCAAGTGCCTTCAAAAGTCACAGATTCTGTTCTCTTTCCTTTGGAACATCCTTTGTTTTGAAGAGAATAAAGGTGACCTAAAGTTACTTTACACCAGTAATCAACTTTTTAATTTTCTGATGACAATGTGACACTGATAACCCTTCTAAAAACTGTGGTTTAACAAAAGAAATTGTTTGAAAATATAAAAAAGGAAGAATATTCTTTGAAAGATTAAGTTATGAGTAACATCTCCTTTTTCAAGTATCTAATGCATTTAAATTAGATTAAGGTAGGCAGAACTGCAATGTCACACCAGCAGTACCATAAACACTGGGATTACAGCTGCTCATCTGAAGACTAAGTTTTCTCTCTCTTAAATACACATATATTTCTACTAAATAGAAAACAGAATCTCCACTGCTCATGTAGGACATAATAAACTTCATAGAATAAACCACAAAATGTACCCCTATGTCACAATACAGTTTTATTAATTTTTTCTTAGAGTTTGCCTCCACTTTCTAAGAGCAGAGTCGCAGCAATGGTCCCTTTATGTTCGATCTCTTTGCCCGACCTGAATGCCTGTGCTTTCATGCTGCTCTTTAGGTTCCCCCCATTGAAGAACAGGAGCTATCTGAGAATGTAGATCTGTAGGTATCAGAAAGGCACCTTACAATAACATGTATTGAGACAAAGTTCACAGCTCTTCCTCAGCAGTTTTTTTCAACAAAAGGCTGTATTACATTTCAGGACGTCTATCATTTTAACTTGTGTTCACAAGTTCAAGCCCCACTGCAATTTCTTTTTCCCAAATCGTCTAATACTGAGGTAGGTAGACTGCGCAATCCATCATAGGGCAATGGTGGACTTCAGTTTGTCTGTGTGATTTCTTACAATCATGAAATCTCTTGGTATCACGATTATAGAACAAGTTTTAAAAGCATGTTATTAAAAATCAGCATTTCTGTTAAACAGCATTTTGCGAACTGCTAATAACACAAGGAGGTCAGAGAGTATTGTAGCTCAATACAAAAAAGTAAGAATTGTTTCAGAAAGCTCTAGCCAAATAGCGCTCAGAATGAACAGACATTCGAAAGATAGATAGATATCAGCTTTTAAACCAAATTTCAGACATGATGGTTGGATTTATTCTATTATCTAATGACATATAAAAGTTCCATATGAGCTGAAGTGATGCCAATTCTAGTAGTATCCACTAGCTTAGTCAGCATGTACTGTAAGTAGTCTCATTACGGGCTGTTCCCTCATGGGATTTATAGATTTTTCAGCTTGTATAATTAATACTTATAAGCATTTTGAAAGAAGCAGCATACATTCAATTTAATAAAGCATTAAAATGAAAAAATAAAACATGTGACCTGAGATTTCAATCTGATTCAGCCTAATGAACCAAGAAGGCTGATAGGTCTTTGCTCCTTAACACAGTGACTCGTTTTTCTAATTGTTCACCATTAAGAACCGCCCTGCACTGAACCCCTTTGAGGGAATACTTAGAAATATTTTTCTTTCCAGAGTAAAGATATTCTTGAAAGCTTTAACATTGTGTTCTCTAGTTACAGTTACCTACCAAAACTAAAACAAAAAGCTTATTAAGTTACTGAATAAATAACGTTTACAATACCTGTGTTTGTAGAGGTAAAATGCAAACCCTGATAATATTAGAGCAAAGAATGGTACCAGGATGGCAGCTGCAACAGAACTGCTGTTTGTACCGTAATAGTGATTTGAAAGGTCTGTGTCTGCACTTAAAGGACCTGAAATGAAACAGAAAGGGCAGAAATAAAATTCCCAGGATTTCTCTCTCACAGTTTTCTTTTTATTCAAGAACGAAAGAAAATGCTGTCTTGATAAAATAATTCTATTTAAAAACATGAAATAAATAGCATGCAGTATCATATTATTAATCTTCTTAATACCACTTAATAATGTATCAATAACTATGAACATGATTTGAAAACAGTATTCAGCAAGTAAAATAATTATGAACTACACCTCTCACGAGTCACTAATTTAATAAAGGTAAGCCATATACCTTCTGCAAAAAAAATTATTAATACTGCAAAAAGTATTCTATGCCTGCAGTCCTAATGTTCAGCTTAGAAACAACAAGCAATGCAAGACCTCAACATGAAAAAGGAAGAGAAAACTGAGGTAACTCCAATAAGCCACAAAGGTTTTGCTTGGCTCAACACCACTCCCAAGTCTGTGCACCCGTGTGCATGTCCTGGTCGCTTTACAACCCCTTTTTGGGGGTGAGACATGAGCACATTTTAGAGCGTCTGGCAGCTGTGTTCGCACTGGGATAAAATGGAGGTACAGAGAATTGAAAGGCGGCCAGTTGCTTGTAGCACGGCTTTGCTGGGTTCCTGTTGTGGATGAGCAGATAACCCGGACCGTAAGGCATTTTGCAGAACCCATTTTTCCTTCAGTATAAAGGCAGACATTGTTAAACTGCTTAAATAGGTGGCCAACTGACGATTCAAATTGTGAAGGATGAAAAATAATTTTATAGTAAAAAATATAGAAAATTTTTATAGAACAAAAAATGTATTTTGAGAGCTAACTCCATGTTGCCAGTTTGAACTCCCAGCTCTTTGGAGAGCAACATATAGATGCTATCCAAGGAGGAGAGACCAGGACAGAGGGACAGCACGATTCCCTCATTGATGGCAACAGCATCTATCAGTCTTTTTAGGACTCTAGCACTGACCAGTTATATAGCAGAGACAGAGCCACTGTGCTGCTTTCAGCAGTCTATGAAAATATCTCATACACCTATTATTTCTTGCAGTTCAAGCTCAATGAGAAAGAGGAACAAGGTGAGTTTTTGTCCTGTTAGATATTTTTAAAACTCAAACGTTTCAATTGCTAATATTATAATACATTTTGTGCAATTCATTTTACAAAATTTGTTACATTCTAGGAAGTAATTAAGTTCCCTTTAAAATGAAGACAGCTCCCCTAAACATTTCAGAATTGCCAGATTTGCTCGCTAAACATGACAAAATACTGTATTTCAATGTTTTTTCACTGCCTTAACCTTCTGTCACATTTCAGACTTCTGTGTATTTCTCTGCAGAACTGGTGAAGGCAAACCTTTTCAAATTAATAAACCTACTACTCTGGTAGTTCGGGTCATGTTATGAGCTTTATCAAACTACTGTGGAGTACCTTAATTATCATTGAACAGTTTTAGAGCAGAAACAGTGTATTATAAAAATCTTTCGACTTTAATCCAACATTTGTCCCAACACTCAAGGCGTGGAGGGCCTGTTGGCATAATTTTATGTATTTGTATTGTATTGTACATGTACTGGACACTCTCCAACCAATCTAAATTAAAGACAGATAGAATTAAGTAGTTACCACAGTTAAGAAAAGTTTAAGAAATGTTAACTTAAAATGCTCCTTTGAATTTTTTATTGGTTAGAAGAAGTAATGGAAGTTTAAAAAAACTGCATGCAGTTATCACTGTCTTCATCCCTTACTACCACAGTCCCCACCTGTTTTCGCAATTATTTGGAGTAATTAATAAAAAATATGGTAATGATCAAATTCATTGTAGTCAGCTTATATCAGGAAAAACCTGGAATTACTATTCTAACTCTTATTTAAAATTCTAACCAAGTACCAAACCAAACAGAAATACGTATGATCAATGAACTCTCAATTTATATCTCAAAGCTTTTATCATGGCACATGAGACAGATACATTTTAATATATAAGTAGCAGAGAAAATTATAAAATATCTAATCAGAATTCAGTTAAACCAAAATAGTAGTTTGAAATTCATAATAAGTAATTCATAGCATGAAGTTTTGGTATGGAATTTTTTTTTAATTTAAATACAATTTTTTTTTGTTTAACTGAACATTTAAAACTAGGCTACAAACTTATATTTAGATAATTTCCTTTTAAGTTATCTTTGTTCAATAACTTAAAATGACTCACATTTAATACTTAGTACTCAAAACTCCTGTTGGAGGTAACTGAATATTCTATATCTCTACAGTTTTTTTAAGTACCACATTTAGGGTAATCAAGCTTGAAATTTTTATCTGATGTTTACAACCTTTAATTGGCATTGGAGGAGTGTTGCTCAGGTTTGGACTGCGCATTGGGTGTGCTTTTCATTATGGAAGAGAAACTTTGCTGCAATTCTGGATAATTTGTATTTTGTATAAGACTCAATATAACTTCAACACAGCCTGGTCTACTTATTACAATCATTTTCAGAGCTGTTTGTAATTAAACGTATCCTGATGTGAACTTTGTATTTGACAGTGTAATCATGATGAGAAATGGCAAAGCCTATTGTACTGCTCTAATTTAGGTATTCATTGCTACCACAGCTAAAATCCGGAAACGTGGAAATATCTGCATGCTAATAGACACAAAAAAAATGCAAAAGATAGTTTGCTTTACTTTTCATTAAAAAAGCCATACTTTGTCACTGTGAAACTTGTTATTTAATAGAGGTATATTCAGTAAGATTATAAATGTTTTTTAAACATCTCACAGAATAACAAGGGTTTCTTTAGCCTCCTAAAACCAGCAGCAGTCAGGTGAAGTTCAAACTCTGATAATACATAGTGAAGTCATTATTGCTCAAGCTGTGTACCTCTACCCTTTAGGTGGTTACTGGGTTTTCTCCTTTATACATGCTAGCAAACAATACTTTTTTGTAAGAAAATATTCATTAAGAACATTTCTTTATCATTTTTTGGAGCTTTCAAATGCATTTCCCCTGTAACTCCTAGCCCAAGGTTTCAACTGTCTGGCATCAGTACAGCATGGCTCAGTTTTACTAAAAGAACTGCTGTTGAAGCAGGAGAAAGTGTGCCAGCAAAAGCCATGCAAGATAAGAAAAGTAGAATTACAGGTAGAAGAGTAATTTCAGAGACAAGGATGGTTCACAGCTCAAGGATTTGTTGATGAGAAGCTCACCATGACCCGACAATGTGCGCTGGCAGCCCAGAAAGCCAACCGTGTCCTGGGTTGCATCCCAAGCAGTGTGACCAGCAGGTCGAGGGAGGGGATTCTGCCCCTCTGCTCCGCTCTGGTGAGACCCCCCTGCAGTACTGCCTTCAGCTCTGGGGTCCTCAGCACAAGAAGGACATGGACCTGTTGGAGCGAGTCCAGAGGAGGCCACGAAGATGATCCGAGGGCTGGAGCACCTCTGCTGTGAGGACAGGCTGAGAGAGTTGGGGTTGTTCAGCCTGGAGAAGAGAAAGCTCCGGGGAGACCTTAGAGCAGCCTTCCAGTACCTAAAGGGGCCGACAAGAAAGCTGGGGAGGGACTTTTTACAAGGGCATGGAGTGATAGGACAAGGGACAATGGCTTTAAGATGTAAGAAGGAAGATTTAGATTAGAAATTAGGAAGAAATTCTTCACTGTGAGGGTGGTGAGGCAGTGGCACAGGTTGCCCAGGGAAGTTGTGGCTGCCCCATCCCTGGAAGTGTTCAAGGCCAGGTTGGATGGGGCTGTGAGCAACCTGGTGTAGTAAGGTGTCCCTGCCCATGGCAAGAGGGTTGGAACTAGTTATCTTTAAGGTCCCTTCCAACCAAACCATTCTATGATTCTATGATTTAAGAGAAAAAATACTGACATGGAAAGCAAGACAGCAGCTTCTAAAGACCACCAGAGTCTGTAACTTCTTCACCTGACTGACAACTGTTGGATAGCAAAGACACTTTGGGTATCACATTGAGTGTGAGGAGTGTATTAATAGATAGTCTTGTAGCTCATTAGTCCTAGCTACCTATTTGTGCACTAGCTAATGCACAATCTGAAGCTGTGAGTATTCTGTTTAGATGTAGAGTTTCTTCATGAATGATGAAAGTTGTACAAAATGATCTGAAGAGGAAGGATGACACCTTTATTAGAGTAAACTTTAGAATTCACACGTCTCATGATGTTCAATGCTTTTAAGAGTTGATCCGTTTCAAGAAATGAACATGCATTTCACAACTATTGATCTTATATATCACAGATGAAAATTAATTTTTCATACTTCATATTTCTCATTGATACTTGTTATCTCAATCTAGACAAGCTAAAGGTCATTCTATTTCCCCAGAGGAAATAAATATAGGAAAACAACCATTTGGTGAAGTAAGTTTGTCTTCTCACAAAGCCACCTTTTCATACAGTTGTAAAGGACAGCCCAGACTGGAACGAATAAGGTCAAGATTTTAGAATAAACTTCTTCTGGAACTGGTGTGGTGAGGCACAGGCACTCAGCAATTACAGAAACTGAACGTAGCTGCAGACTTGCAGCCTTTAGAGACCAAGTCATTAAAACATAACAAAACAAACAAAAAGCCCCAGCAATGACTGATTACTTGACAAAACAGGTTAAATAATTTGGTGTCACAACTTGGGCCCCTTGAGCAGGTTCACATACACTCCTAATTCTTTTGGCAGACTGATAACAGACATCTCTGCCCTTTGGGTTATTCTCTAAGACTACAAGCAAAGAGAATTTCTTCTGAGAGAGGACAAACAGTACTTAGAAACAAAAGTTCTTTCTGTTTCCATGTCACTAAGTTCCAAGACTGGGCATATCCACTGAGCCTGGTCTTTCTCTACTCTTGTGTGATAGGGAGTTTTTCATCAAAGAGATCTTTCACACTTAACCAAGTATTTCTGAGTAAATGCTGCTCTTTGAAGTACGCTTGCAGGTGAAGAATTTCATACTACATTATGTATGCACCAGTGCATGCATAGTTTATGCATACTTCTGGCTTAGTGTAAAGGCAGCAAATAATTGAACTTCCTGAAGAAATGGAAATATGTTAAGTCTTCAGCTGGAGGACATGAGATCATTACCTCAGCAGAATATTCATGAACAGAATAGATTTAAAAGACAAGGCAAGTTATACTTGAATATGAGAGAGTATGGACAAATATTATGACCTGTGTTGGCTGGAAATTCACCGTTTCCTTACAGTTGTAGGTTTTTCAATAGAGAACAAGCAACCTACAATCTATTCAGTAATCACATAAAGAAATTTTCTAAAAGAGACAGTACCTGCATTTGTAGCAAGCTGTCTGCTTGAGATGTCAAAGCTGAAGACAAGAGACCCTCAGCCTAGGAATGCATGTGTAACTTGGACACTTTGGCTCCTTACTAGCCCTGGGAATATACAAACTGAGCTTTCACATTGCAACTCTAAACGGTGATATGGACGTTTTCTGCTACCACAGAACACATCCACTGTGGAATGCTCTAACTGTCAAATTGTCATTCTGCTTGTTCTTCATATACCCCCATGAGATACTCATTTCACTGCTAAAACACATGGATCCAAATTTCTATTAGGTAGCTGGCAAACCATGGATATCTTTTTTGGCCTGACTGAAGGAAAAAAAGCAACACCCCGCCCCCAAACAAAACCAACAAAAAGACTCTCACTGTTAGATATCAAAGAGTGCTAAACAAGACAGATGTTTGAACAAATCCTGATGCTCTACTTTTACAGTGTGCTTGTTAAAACCAGAAAGAAAAGGAAGCTTAGATATTACAGTGATAAGGTTTATGCAAAAGTACAGGCAGACAAATAATCTCTCCCACACAAGAGTTTACTCTGAAGACTGAAATTGTATTTGGCTTCAGTAATTATCAGTTGTTATGCTGAGACTTTGAAGAGTAAGGTTTTCACCCCTTGTTACTAAACATATATAGCAATTTGAGAGGTGGCCAAGATGAGCAAATCCACAGCATAATTGCTATTACAGAAGTCAATAGAGCAAAGATATTCCACGGAGATTTGGCAGAACTTTAAAGGGCATTTGGTACAGCATCAATGAAGGTAATGGAACCAAGGTAATGTATAAAATGTAGATAATAGAAAATAGAAAATTATAAAATGTCTGCTATAGACATATTGACTAGTCCATCTCCTTCTCCTAGCCCAATACTTTGCTGTATACATACCATGCTTTGACCACTCTCCAGTAGTTCCAGGATCAGGAAATGCAGATGTCTACACTTGGTATTTGCCAAAACTATTTTATGAGTAAATACTTCATGAGTAAATGTTTTATTAGTTTTTATGGCAAAATTATTTTATTAATAAAATAACAAGTTTTTCACCAGTTGCTAGAACATTCGAGTCCATAGCTGTAATATACACCTCAGTCACTCATTTCATATTTTTGACAGCGAAGTAGAATTCTATCTAAATACATATACATTCTGAAAACATCCTCCAGCAACAAGCACTTTTAATAGTGTCATTATTAAAATCAGTGTTGATTCTGTCCTTTTTATTTCCTATATGACTCTGATTGCAATTTATAGCTTTGAGCAGAAAATGTCTTTGCATTGCATGACACCCATGTTACTTTCAAAAACACATTCATAGAAAAGCGAGCAGTTGCAATGGAATTGTCTTTTAAGAGTATCCTGGAGTCATCTTATTAGGTTGCTGTACTAGAAAACATGAGAGAGTAACATATTAAGCAGAGTTAAATTCAGATTTGAACTGTATATTTCAAATATGCATATTTCACTATATTTTTTACAGTGACAATGGCATGAAATACACATGCTTACTTCAGCTAGATAGCTGAGTCGTTTGTTGAATTCACTCTTGCAAGACCCAAAAAGATTATACATATTAAAGCTCTATGAATGCATTTACCTTGTCTTTGGAGCATAAATTTTCCAAAGTCTTTTCCATGTATATCACCTTGATAGGTAAAAACACCTCTTTCAAGCCCTGAGGATACCTAGAATACATTGAAACAGAAAAAAGATTTCTGAAACAAATAAGAATGTTTAGTCATTTGTTTTTCTGACTTAGAGTAGATATATGGAGCCCAGATGTTCACTTTTATCCTTTAAAACATTAGTGAATTCTCTATGCTTACACAGTATTTATCACTTTAAGTTTGCAACAGTATTAAACAAAGTTTCAAAATAATACCTGGAAAGACTTTTAAATATCTGATGTATATTACTGGATTTAAAAATTCTTTAACTGGCATACACATAATCAAATTAGTATATGGATATAGAAGTCCACTGAATTGTCAGATCTTAAATTATTTTCCATAGAAAGCATCAAGTGGCACAAAGTAGAACCGCAAAGAGTAAAATAAATCTCTTTTTCTTCAAAATTAAATGTAATTTTCTTACAGTGAACTATTTACCAAACCAAAAAATGACAATATTTCTAAAGTTAAAATTTCCGCTCTCATCTAAGAAAACAAGGCAAAGGCATGGCAAAATATGCTAATTGACTCCAACTTCCCCTTAGTAAACTAAAAATTCTAATGGGAGTGTGGCAGATAGAAGTTTGTATATAGATTTTTGAAAAGAAAAATACTGTGATCTCTACACAGACATCTAGAGTGCTGTATTCCATATTTGTAATATAAAAAGTTGGATAGCATCACATAGGAAATCACAAATTATTTCAAACTTTAAACTCAACAAGCTTCATCCATAGCTGGTTTCAAGGTCTAGTTACTTACATAACCATTTAGTGCCCAGTTGTCGTTTTCAAACTTGCTTACAAAAATGTCACTAGGTCCTTTAATCTGAAAAACTTTCAAGAGCAAATGGGCTTCTTCTTTCTTGTAAACACCTATTAACATAAAGGAGGCAACACATGCCTTTTAAACAATTTTTCAAGCATTTTGTTCAAATATCCTTTCAAAGTCAAGTATATTGCTTTAGAACTAAAATATTTTCTAGAAAATATTCTGTGATAACAGAATTTTATAGCCTGGAAAAAACCAAGATTTAAAGTGCTGTAATAGCAGGATCTTACTTTACTGATCTCTTGCCCACATCATATTTGATAACAAGATGCAAAGATGATTTTGTACTGTTTAATTTTATACATAAATGGGCAAGAATATTTGTCCTTTCACACAGTATTTCAATAATTCTGAATACGGACAGAGTTCCTTGCCTGGAATTTCCTTGAACTGGAAAAAACTGGATTTTGCTCACATCACAACAGTATATTGTTATAGTAAATATCAATAGCACAGTGAAAGAAAATTTGGTATTTGGCAGCCAACTACTGAAATTTTCTCCGAACTCTTCACCTTAAAAGGTACTGATAGCTGATAATGCTCTTTCCAAATATTACTGTGATCAGAGGCTAAATCAGAACTTCACAGTCAGATTTGCAGAAAGGAATGCACAATGTTGATTAAAAGATATGCATAATTTACTAAGTAATTTAATTATCAGTGCCTATGTTATGTTATGCCATTATCAAGACAGATTATCAATATTGTTTTAAAGCAGATATTAATCACTATTGAATAACGGAGCTTTTCAGTGGTACAGCTCTTAAAACGCCTCTATACACTTTGTCTGCTACTTCAGTATTACCTGTGAGTCCAACACATCAATATCATCCAACAGTCTGAGATGAAAAAACCCTACCTCAACCTTTAAAACGTAAGGGGAAAAACAGATGGGTGATCGCATATAAACAGACTGAAATCTGTGCAGACCATTATATGAGGACCTTTCTTTCACAAAATAAAAAGGAAAATATTTTTAGTGCAAACGAAGGTTTTGTTTCATTTTGTGTTTGGCAGAAAATATAACAAAACTGAACAGATGAAAAAAATTGAAAGAACAGCTTTTTTAACACCAAATTCTGAACCTACCTGATAGTTTGAGTTGTATGTTGGATGCCTCAATGAATGTGGCATTCACTTTGCTGCTTGTAGTATTGAACCAATCAACAGTCAGCGTAGCAGGCTGTCTTTTTCCTAAATATTCATAAAACCCTTTCCACAGTGAATTTATAAAAAACACATCTGAGGGAACTGAATAAAAGTGGGCAAAAAAGAAACAAAGAAAGGAATAAACTACAACAAAGTAGCAATCTTTCTAGCCATACTTATGTTCTTCATTTTTTCTGTTAGAGCATCAATCCACTGTTCTAAGGAGGTATTATAGCAAAAATTTTACAACAGTAAAGACAATGTATCTAATGACCTTTCCACACAATTGCCTATAATATACTACACCTGTCCATTACAATATATGTTCTTAAATGACCTCATACTTCAGAGCTTGTGTGCTTCAGTGAAATGTCCTCAAGACTAAGAAAAATAATGGACTCTTCCCCTAAAGCCCTGTAGCTTTAAGGTAAGATGGAAAAAAGGAGAATATTCTGAAGTCAGGGATTCGTGGAAGGAGACACTGTCTGAGGCCATCCCTTTTGTTTCATGAATCTACTAAAGCAGCACTGTGTGTGATTTTTCAACTGAATATCAACTGAATTCACTGAATCCCAGATACAGTTTAGCACAAGGTTTTTATCGGTCATTTTTAGACGTCGTATCTTTTCTCCAGACAATATAACTGCACCTGTGAACAGTGAAGTTGTCAGAGCAGGGAACTTTTTTGATTTAAAATAAAAGTCTGTTTCTCAGAAACTGCAGCTTGAATAATCTGAAGTAAAAAACCTACAAAATGACGCATGAATTACAGGAAGGTGTGTATGTATTTGGGTCATTTACTTGACGTTATTGGTATTTTTCCTCTATACAGAAAAAAAATTATTTATAGGTCATTAAATGTTGTATTTTAAATATTTGGGTAAATCACTCACAGAGTAGAAAAACTGTCTCATTCAACAGTATCTGCAATATTAACATTAATTAAAAAGGAAACACAGAAGAGAAAAAACTTTTAGGAGAAAATTTTATGTCAGATACATTTACAAGGTGCTCCATGTCCTGAACATTCATTTCTCTCCTACACACTGCTGTATTTCCCCCTTATATTTTGGTGTTATAAAATTTGGGGAAGACTTCTTTCAACTTGATGGTTAAGTTAAACCTGCTCCTGGCCAGGCAGCACCCAGTGTTTCCTGGCAGCTTCTGACAAGTGAAAACAGACATTTTCCCACTTAGTTCTAACCTTTTTCTAGCATTAAAATTAAAGTAATGCTTTAAGAATAAAAATAAAACTTCATAAAAAGAACCAATCACATCATGTCTTGACAAAATGACAGCCCTAGCAACTACTGAAATTCACCCTTACTATCCATGACCACTACAAACAATACTTGTTAAATAGCTAAAGACTGATATTAGAAGTGTTTCACACTCTTCTAACTAAACTCTTAAAATAAATTATTAGATTCTTTGCATTTAATCCAACTCTGAGCATGTGCAAAGGCAGCCATTTATACTGAAGGAAATTTATCAGTGTAGGTATCCTGTGTATCTATTTTGAATAAATTCCATGGATATTTCCTCTTCTATCTAACCATTGATTGCCAGAATGAATCAAAAAGAAACCCAGGTCAATAATACCATATATTTCCAACAAAACATACTGACAGTACATCTAAAAACCTGATGACTGATTAGCTGTTGACTGTCTCTTAATCATATTATTACAGTTCTTACTATGCATTTCATAAGAGAAAGGATAATAACTTCTTCAGTGCCTTCTGCCTTCAAATTGTGCAAAACCCACATGGAAATGGTCAAGCTTAATATGGCATGATTTGAAATCATCATTAGGATGTTGTCTGTACCACCACTGGATTCCAAGTGCGTGGAGACCCACTATATGGCTTTCAGTACAACAGCTTCAAAGAATCTTAGGTGCTCCCTTCCCAAAGTAAAACTCAGTGCAGGACTGGGGCTTTATACAAGGTAACCTCAATTTAAAACTAAAAGTCTGAAGCATTAAATTTCAATTGGTATCTCACAGTCCCTAAAATTCATGTATTTTCTGCAACTATATGAATTCTGTGAAGGGTCTTTCAAACTCTTTTTCCTACATATTTCTCATTGCTTTGCTACAATAGTGACATACAGTAAATTTTGAAACCTGCCATTTTAAAAATCTATTAACATTATTTTTATTTGTCTTTGCTTTTAATTAAAATTTTGTCTGAAGTTATTCTCAAAGGTGACTATCTATTATTACTGCTGTAAACCTGATAGGTACTATGAAAGATTTTTCTAAAGGAGCAGACACCATACTTCTTTTGTCACATTCAACATTTTCAGTATCCAGTTTCTCTAACCTCTCTAACTATCAATAATAGCTGCTAATCTTTGTGAAATAGTACCATTGATTCAGTAGTTACAGATTTTGCACCTGCTGCAGATAGACAGAATCGGTAGGGGAAGAAAATATATTTCTGCTTCCCCAGTCATGTTTTTGTAAAAGGTTAAAATGCAAGTGCTGCAACCCCATGGATGCTGAGGAATTGGAGTGGCTCTGACTCAATTCTGCCGAATTCTTGCAACGTCCCTGCCTTTCCCACCCACTGTGCACAAATGCAGAATGAGAAAAATGAACTGGGTGTTATTATACTAATACTGCACCAACAGCGGATTCTCCTCAGAACATGACAAACGGGGAAATCCATGGCTACTCATTAAACCAGCTTCCTAACTATTTTTGCAAGGACTCTACAAAGCAGTAAGAACCATGGGAACCAAAAAGGGTATTGTAGTTCTTAAACTTCACGTGGGTATTGTGAGAATTCTTTAGCTGCAACTTATATTCAATTGCAATTTACAGTACTGTAAAAATGATAGTTACTATTGCTTATGAAAACATTAACTCTGGCAAAAAACCCAGCAATTTAATAGACATAATCTGTATTCAGATATCCAAAGGTGGGAAATCAGAACATGAATCTATTCTGTTACAAAAACTGTAGTTTAGCAATATTAGCTTCATTCCATTCAAAATACAGATAGCAGCAAATGGAATTCTACCAAAAACCAAGATAACAAGGTACAGGAAATGCTCCAAAATACATAATATTCTATACTAATGAGAGTCAAAATTTTAAAAGACATAATAATAGTGCAGATTTGTTTTTTAAAAACAGCTTAAAACTTTTCCTTGTTAATTACTGTCATTTGTTAGTTTCAGTTCTCTGCTTACTATTATTGGCACTTTCAATCGTAACATCTCTTTTTTTTTTTTTTTAAATGCCTTTCAAATAGTACTTACTTATCAAAACTAGTTAAAAGGGACATGATGTGGTGTGAATTGATACCAATGCTCTGCACAGTGAATATATTTGGAGACTTGGTCTATATTTTAATCTGGCATTGAAACTTCAAAACCTGTGTGGTAGCAGATTAATGCATACTTTAGGTGTTCAGTGAGGTGAATCCTCCAATAAATGAAGACTGTATATTAATTATAATGAATACACATTATATCCTGCTTTATTGTGAGTCTGTAGAAGTAATGCATTTGAGAAGAACTCATTTATGGTTTCACCTGACACTCTCACTAATAAACGCACCAGGAAGGTTAATTATTAGCAGAAATACCTTTTTATCCCATCTACTCTACAGAGTCCTTCTGTGCACTGCCATGAGTGTGAACCATTAATCTTATTCTCCCTGCAGCTTGCTAAAATTCAGAATACAGAGTTGCAAGCTCATTTATTTGGTGAAAACTCTGCTCGCTGTTAAACAAGTCAGCAAAAAAAAATTAGGCCTTTCATTTTCTGAAAATGATTGAACCTAAAAAGATCTACATCAAGGATTTCTCAGATGTATTTGTCTATTTTGTCACTGGCAGGAGGAAAAACTTAACTGCACACATGTTCATGAGGAAGCATAGAAAAGCACCAGTAATATTTGCTTCCTCCTGGTGGCCCACACAGTTTAGGAAACCCTGTCTCAGAGTACCTCGAGAGTTTCCATGAAAAGGTGGCCATCAGAATTTCCAAAACTTTTTGGTTTTTTTTTGTTTGGTTGGGTTTTTTGTGGTTTCTTACAACACTTGCAATGTAAAGGGCAGAACTTTGACTGAACCCAGTCCCTGCAATTATCATCTACTCATTATAAGGCTCTCCATTATAGCAATCTCTCTGATATAAAACTACATCAAATGTGGGGTCTGTGTGTATATGCTTTATCTTTTTGGTTTGACAGGATTTTTTGTGCAATTCACAAACCTGTTACCGTAGAAATTAAAAAAATGTTTGGGAAAGAATTTCACAGAATAGCGTTTTACATGGCACCTGTTATTATGAAAGACCTCAACATTAATATTCCTTTGAAAAGAGTAATAAATACTTAAGTTAAATGCTGGAAATAGTTTTATTATCCATAACAATCCAGGGTGTAAATCAATTTAATTTATTTGGATCTAAAACTCTTGTATACAAACCTGGAGTTTTAGTTATTGTTTCATTAACTTCTCTCACTCCTTTACCTACAAGTAAAAAGACAAATTATCATTTTCATGAACATATTTGTTTGGTTTTTTTTAAATAGAATGTTAAAACAATGTCTGCTGGATGCAATCATCTCTTATCCAATAGAGCCACATTTAAAACAGAAATAACTGGTCTGAAATACTTTACATGTTCAAACCTATATACTTACTCAAAACTATCAGAAAATAATTTAGGTAAACAACATTTTACTGCGGAAAGTTGTCTGGCTAGCCAAGTATTTCATACAATTAGGCCTCAAATTTTTATATCAGTCCCAGTGCTATAAAAGAGAGCCTTATAGAGGGGACAAATACTATATCTAATTATGAAGAATAGTATATTAACTATAGTAAAACTTGTGTTAATAAAGATTGATACATTTATGAACAAACCAGCAAAAGCCAGATAGCTAGATTAAGATGACAGGATCAGATATCATGGGAAAGGATCACAACTGGTGTCATTTACTATTTTTCTGGTACACTCAGCACAGTTGTGTCCATTCCCCCCAGATCAAGCTCTGGCCTCACATATTCAGCCGCTTTAAAAAGGCTAATGTCCCATTGGAAGATTTGGTCTTGCATGTTTTTTTTCTTTAGGTGCAGAAATTCACTGATTAGACTGATCAAGTGCTAAGACAGCACAAAACTGTGCAGCACTCAAGGAGAATTATACTTACAGACTGTAAGTATAATTTAAAAAAAAAAAAAGAAAATTAACAAAAACCAGAAAATTGTTTATCTCAAATTATTAATTATATAGTACCCATGAAAAATCACCCTTTAGGGAACTAGAATAAGAAGATAAATTTTTATGTGTAGATCATATGTCTTGACAATGTCGCAACAAAGAAGTCTACCCATACACTAATGAAAAATCAAATATTGTTCAAACATCAAATCTGTTTAGCATTCTTTAGCATATTAGAATTAAAAATCAGGTTGCAAACATCTTTCCCATGGCATCTGACTATTTTTCCTTTATTCATATTCTAAACATAATTAGTTTTATTTTTCTGAATTGGGAACTTATAGCCATGTTTATTCACACACACATGAAGAGCAAATTTAGCCCTCATAATTATATAATTAGAGTTACTCTAGCAAAACTATATGAAATTTACATGGATATAAATAAAAAGTGTAATCTGGTGCAAAGATGTAATTATTTTTTTTTTTTATTGTTGATTTTTATTTTAGAAGATTTTCTTAGACAAAAAGCATACCTGAATGAATCTAAAAGCCAAGCTATGAAATAACTTTTTTTGTTCCTAATAGAAAATCATACATTAAGCACTGAATACACTGAAGTACTCTTTAAAACTGTGACATAAAGATAAATATAGTTAAAAGTAACACTTTATATTGTTTAGGTTTTGTTTGCTGTTAGGGGTAAACTTATGTATGTGTGCCTGTGCATTTACACACACATATCCCCATGTTTTCCTCCATGAGTTCTAGATGCTATGCTCACTTTGATTTCCTTACTCTTTCTTTCATAAAGTAAAAGCTCTTGTGCTATATGCATCTTTGAATAGTAAGTGGAAAAAATTAAGCCTACTGTATAAAATAAAAACACCAGGGAAAATGAAATCCAACCAAGTAGGGCCCAACATATCACTTGAGTAATGACTTACTTTTACAAATAGGTGATTTTCCTGTCCATTTCATATCTGGTTTACATGTCCGATGCTCTGATCCACCAGCAAGAAAAAATCCTGGCTGACAGGTATACACCAAAGTATACCCTAAAGTAGGAAGATCTATTGCTTTCACATCTACGTGTGCCGGTGTCTCTGGCTGCCTGCAAGCATGAGCTGCAAAGAGGTTTTTAGAGTTAGAAAAAGTGGTGGTAAACAGTTTCCATAGGATTAGAGTATGTAATTTGAAATAAATGCATGCCAGCTTATTTCCTTTCATTATGTAAACTTTGTACACCTTTTAGAAATGTCAAGTAGCTATTACTTGTAAAAATAACACTCTGACTGCATAGGTTTATTATTGTGGGAAGATGGAAATGATATCATCACATATTTTTAAACAATACACCAAAATTAAATCATGATAGCAAACAGAAAAGAGTTAAAATGAAGGGACGTGCATGTCATTGTACATGGTGCAATGCTTGGTCCTATAAATTATTGTACCGTCACAGCTTCAAGCACCACTTCCACACGATATTTTGAAAATTACAGAGTGGTTATTGTGCTAAATAAATTAATTATAAATTTCAATTGAAATAAAGGCTCCATAGGAAGGCTTTGCCACAGTTCATGGTTTCTAACAGATATGGTTGCTTAGTATGCTTTTTTCTCTGCGCTCCATGATGTTCAGTTATAACAACCCAAAGATAATTTGAAATAGGATAAGAATCTAAGGTCATTTTATTAATTACTTTTAGCTTAGATCAGTGTATTTTAACACAATAGTTATTTGATGTCCTCCAACCCAGAGAGCGCTATAAATACACTAATCGTTTGCATAGCTATGCATAGCCCAGAAAAGCTGAATTTTGCTGAGTTCTCGCTTATGATTCACAAAATACTAGCCAACAAAATAGCCCCATGCATATTTCAGGCCACTTTCTGTTCTCTATTAATCCAACACTCACAAAAAACCTAGATTAATTTAAAGCAGCTAATGCAGTGAGTTAATGAGGTCAGATTTTTTGAATAAAACTGGTAGAATTACTGTGAACTTCATGAAAAAAAAGTCTGGAAAATCTTACTTCAAATTAATATCCCAAATATATCTTTAGTGTTAGAATAGGAAACAAAAAACATTTAAAAATGCTGTTTAAAATAAAGTTTACTTTTTTGTAGCATATATTTTACTATTAATTTCCACATGCATCACTTTGTAACTTTTAAAAAGTTGCACAATATTAGCTCATTAGATAAGAAACCAGACTTACGAATGCATTCAGACTGTATGCCACTCCAAGTTAGGTTAGCAAGACAAGAACGGGTGGTAGATCCCTGAATATGATAACCTTTTCTGCATCTGAAAAAAACTGTGCTTCCAACCTAAGGATCAAAACAGAATATTAGATAAAAGAGGTATCCGTCACATGTACTCCGATATTAAGACAGTGATAACCTGCTAGGGATATTTTTTTTTTTAAAAAAAAAAAAAAGTCCTCTTTTTACAGTTTCTAGGCTTAATTTTTTTTTAGTATGATGAAAAGTTTGAGGAATTGATCTTTTGTAACCTTATTTGAAAGCAGTAAGTGGAAAAATATTGACAAAGCTATGGACATAGAAAAGAACAACACTCATACATTGCAGCTTATTAGTTTGTCAGTGTGACAGAAGCAAACTAAATGACTGAGATGTCTATCTTTCCTGTATGTCACTCCATATATTTCAATAGAACTTGACCATAAAGTCTGTTTAAAGGCCTCTCATTGTGTGACTTCACTAAAAATGGTTTTTGAGAGGAAAAAGGAAAAAGATAAAACCATGAAGAACTGTTCCATCTACAAATAAATTAACTAGACAAAACTCCAGGCCACAATTCCTTACACTGCATTTGTTACTACAAACTACCTAAGTTTTACTTAAGATGTTCAACGAGCAGAGTGATGCTGTGGAAAACCTTCCTACGGTCAACTGTGGTACGACCTTTCTCCGAAGAAAAGGTAAAGAAACTGAGAAAACTCTCTTCAGACTTCCACTGAGAATAGAAAAGCATGAAAACTGGATACAAAATTACACATGATGAAGAATTTTCATAACATACGAGAGAGAGATAGTGCGGAAAGTTCTACTAAAATGGACTTATTGACAGTATTGATAAAAGTTACCAGAATACAACTCCAGGCGAAGATATTTAAGGATGCAGTGCTGAGCAGTAAAGCACTGCTTTTGTTTTGGATAAAACATTTTGGCAATAAATATGAAATAAAAAATGAAAAAACCCCCACAAAAATTAAATGTATTATTAATAAAGTAACACATTATACGGACAAATGCAAGTAAGTTGCAAATGAGTAGTGATCAATGTGTATTAATAAAATAGCTTGCAGGTATATAAATGCAGATAGCTCTACACTGCAAATGTCATAGAAGGATTTCAATGGACAATAAAAATGGGCAGTTATATTCAAAAGTGGCTACCTGTTAACTACATACTCAGTTAAATAAAAACAGATTATCATGGCAGATATTCAGCAAATGCAACACCAGTTCTTCCTGAAGTGACTTGGGAAATTCACTGGTAATTTTAAAGGTCAAATTACTGATATGGCTTTGTAGACATATCTTTTATAACTATTTTTAAACATATTCATCTCTATCTTGCCAAGGACACACAGCATGTCTGTAGCAAAGACTAGAACAAAGTCCAAGTCATCTTCCTTCTTGTGAAATTGCCAATTCTGGTATCAGTAAGTAATGATAAGCTGCAAATCTTTCCTCACTGATCCAAAAGACCAAGAAAAGACCAGGTCTAGGTTCAGTGTAATGACAGAGTTATATTTCTTTCTCATTTTACAGGTAAAATTAAAAATAAAAGCAGCACATTCTTTGTATAATACTTGGATGAAGAAACATTGGAGGCATTTGTAACAGTCACCGCACAGTAGAGCACAAAAGGCACAAAATGAATGGGGCAAGACAGGATGCTGGTAGGTAGGGGAAAACCCTTCAAAGGTCTGCTGCCTTTCATCACATCTTTCTGTAATGAGGAAAGACTGTTAAAAGCTGGTTTATAGAAGCTTGGCTAAGTCATACAAAGAGAAAGTCCCACTAATGACATATGCAAAAAAAAAAAATAAAATCTATCTACTTCACTAGTAATTGGAGGGAAGTCTACATCTTGTTGTACCAGATAGAGATCTGAGACTGAAAGCACATATTGAGAAAGACTAAATACAGAACACATGAAGTCCTACTACTGCCTTTAGAGGTGAATGAGAAAAGAAAATCAGCCTTCATGTTCAACAGAGATTAGAACGGTGAATTGGCCAGTACAGTTCTGGTATTAAAGACAATTTGTGAAGTAGACGAAAAAGAGAGAGGAAAAAAAACCCAATCCCCTGATCAAATTAGGTGCAAAGATTAGAGTTGGTTTGGAAGTGATTAATGGGGACAGGTACAGGTCAAGATAAGACAACAGACAGAAAGGTAACTGCACCTATTACTAGAAGAACCACCACCTTAGGGGTGAAGCCACAAGATGTGGCATGGGGAGAAGGGCCTTGGCATCTGAAAGCCAGGCAGGAGCAGAAGGTGAAGAAAGAGCTGGCAGCAACAGTAATGACAGACCACACAATTGCAGGGGAGGGAGGGTACCAATACCTAGAGGAACGTACAGAAAGGACTTTTTGAAAAACAGTTCTACTAACTTGATCATAATAACATGTGGCGCACTGCCCGAGGTTCAGAAATAAGCAGGAAACCCAAACAGAACATATTTTAGATTCCAATCACAACTATTTACACCTGAAGAATCTATCCACAAGAGGTTAATCTATATAATGATTGTGGCTTGGTCATTGTTGAATCTACTTTTACTTCCTCGGTCACTTTTCTGACTGTCACTTGGTAAACTAATAACCTGTGAGGAATTTGGAAATTACAGAAAGGACATTCATCACTGAGAACCTGGATCCAATACATATAGAAAAATTTTATTTTCTCTGACTGAATAAAATGTAACATGAATTGCTAATTTAGTAAAGCCACTTGCTGACTTTTTTGTCAAGGACTACATGGCCTTTGGATCAGACAAGACTTTAGTTTTTAGGTATTTACTGACTATTCATCAATGTATGAAAGAATTATGATCATAAAGCAAAGTAATTATATCATGTCATATCATATTAGGTAATCAATTTATAAATAGTCGTCCCTACTGAAGTCTCCTAAAGGACTGAACACATGATATATTGCAAGGTTAGAAGGTTAGAAGTTCTTTCTTTAAGCTGTATGTTAAAAAAAGAAGCTTGGAATGAAGCATGAGTTTTTATTAAAAAGAAGTGGAAATTTCCTAAGGTTTACATCAGACACTTCAGTTGACAGCTAATTTAATATATTTGTAATTATTAAATGCATCTTCATTTTAGAAAGCTAATAAATAAAAGAATTACCTCATAACCTCTGGAACTGTTTTGTATTCCAAAATGTGGAGTACCAGGGTCTGTACATGTATTGTGAGCTGGATCTAATGTAGAATGTGAAACACAACAGATATTATTATGGTACGGAAAGAATACTCTAAAACTGTTTGCAAAGATTAAGTAATTTCATCAATGTCTAGTGATGATAAGAACTGAATTTTTAATGGAATGTGTGTATTTCTATATATTACATTTGTATTTCCAATTAAATTTCCAAGATAGATCACAGTAGTTTGTTTCAGTACATTGCCATTACTTAATGGTATTTTTTGCAGGTACCTCTGGCAGTGTAGACTTTAGGGTTAGGATTGCATTAATTTTTTCTAAGCTTATTCTTTTAAATCTTTTTGAATACATAGTATATCTCACTATCCACAATGTGGATGGAAGTTATAGGGAAATCTTTTTCTTCTCTTCTTTCCCAACAAACAGATTAATAATTAAGTTACATTTCTAAAAAAAAAAACCACCCCCCAAAAAAAACCAAACACAAAACCAATCTGCTTTCTTGTAGCAAGTAAAATACATTTTTGATAGAATTTTTTCTACATCACCAAAAAAACAAAAGTTTCAAATGGACTACTACCTCAGTTGTTGCTGGAGAATGAAAAGACAGTCCCCCTCCAAAAAAAAAAGGTATGCCAACAGAGTATAACCAACTATCTGATGATCAGTTTTGTGAGTGTAATTTAAAGCAGCCTGAAACTATTTTTGATTAAGCAATGTCCACTTCACATTCTGATAGTGTATTTGCTTTGGGGTTGCCCAGTCACATCCACCAGGTAGAGAGCACAGGACCCGATCCGATGGCTCTTTCTGTACTATTCCCTCTTGGCCACCAATTCTGCTTTTGTGCTGACACTGCATTATGAAGAATGCAAGTTGGGACTACATTTCATCCGTAACCATTTTTAGTTTTCTGTAGAGGGAAAATTGAACTTATCACGTACAATAATGTGATATGTCATTTCACTCTTGGTCAAATTCCATTTTCAATGTTGACCATCAGTTGAGCATAGCAATTCAACTGGACTGATTTTTATGAAAGGCTTCAAAAGTTAGGTGGATGGTGACCTAAGGTGCAAGAATAAAAACCAAACACACTCCTGACGTTGAGCTGCTTGAACAGCTCAAGAACTTTTACAAATTACCATCAGCTGGAATGCCATTGCTAATAATAGAGACGTGAAGCTGAATTTCCTTTGTAAGACATGGCTCATCGGAAGAAACAGTGGGGAAACAAGGAAGAATTCTCAAAGTATTTTAAGGAAATTATCTATATCCAGAAACGGAAAAGCTTGCCATCATTTGCAATATGGTACTTTTAGGCATAGTTCTAGGTATTGCTCACTGATCTTAATTCTCAAATTGCTTAACAGTGGTACCTGTAAATATTTTAGACAGTCTAATGTTTTCCTTTTACGATAACATAAAAACTATGATGTAAAAAAAAAAAAAGCTTATGTCTTTGATGCAGTACTTTCCATGTACTTCTATAATATGCTATATAAAACATAAATAGAAATGTCATTATGGTATTTTCAAATTTGATTCTTCATGACAAACATGAGATCTTGCCTCTGTTACAAAACATAGATGTAAGATGGATTTCCCAGTTCATAAAAACTATGGACAGAAGGGGTTTTGAATTCATATCAAAGAATTGTATTGAGTGTTAATGTCTTAAGATACAAATACAGGCTGCTTTCAATAATCATGCTTCCCAGCTCTTCCACATAGCCAATATCTCAGCCACAGCAGAATATATATGAATTGGCTACAGTCTATATCTGAATGTGTTTGTTCAGAAATGTCAAAAAGGATTTTTCTATTGTACCACCAAAATCATCTTCTCTGGCAAGTCACCCCACGTTGGATCAAATTGTGATGTCAGTGGGAGTTACAGGTGTCCAGCATTTCTCTCACTTAGTCTGATTATGTAACATGCTAAAAGCCTATCAGTTGCACATCAGTCAATGAGAAACTGATAGTACTTGGCAGTTTATCAGAATTTCAAAATCTCAGACCCAGCACGCTTCGTCCTTTTGAGCTGTACAAGCCACTTTCACAAAGTCCAAAAAGCTTTTTGATTTAGCACTGATTCTGACAAACGCCTTTAACTCTCCAGTGACAGAATCTGGTCTTTAATCTGCCAAAGTCTTCTGCGTATCTAAAAGATTCTAAAAATAGACGGAACAAATTTATGCACTTGCACTTACTGACATTCTGCATTTCCAGCAGGCAAGCAATCATGTACATTTACATTTACAAACGACTTCATATGTGATTGTGTTTATCCTAAAATTTTAATACTCAAAATACAACCTTATATATCTAGTTCTTTTTATATTACACAGACATTTTCTATATTTGGAAAGCTAATTGCTAGATTTATGATAGTGTAATAGTTTATTAAGAATATTCTCAGTAGAAACAGCATGAGTAGTGGTAGTTATTACCAATGCATGTTGGCTGAATTCCACTCCAAGTACCATCTGCTTGACAGAATCTTCTTGAAGAGCCTATCAGAATAAAAGGGGGTCTGCACTGAAAGCTAACTTCAGATCTGTAGGTGAAACTTTTTCCATTGAGGCGTCCTTCTGCTGGAGTACCAGGATCACCACAAAACACAGCTAATACATAAAAAAAGGCAAGAAAAAAGAAGTTCTTAAAATCTGCACATGCTTCAACTGAAGTATTCTACATTGGTTTATGTGCAAGCCAGGCATCCTGAATACGAGTGCAAATGCTATGTTCATTTATCTGTGTAGGATTGTAGCTCAGATAAATTCTTGACAGCAATTTAAAATTAATTGTCACTGTTATAAGCACAAAACTTAACCTGGAAAAATAGACCTTTTAATTGAGACACTTAAATGCTGCTTAGATTTGGATGACAAAAAGTAATCTCAAAGTAGACAACGCTATATTGTAATGCTTCAACATGTATCCAGTTTTCACATCAGTCACCCTCAGATGAGTAGGCTGGAAATTTTTGCCCTAATTAAGTAAAAGGAAAAATATTTGTCAGAGTCCTGACAAGATTTCAAGCACTGAAAGAGATAAGTTGACAGATTTAGAAGAAGCTGAAAAACAAATACAAACAAGATATGAGGCTATGTACTTGCCTTCAGGAAAGAAAAAAGAATTTAGAAAGGAGAGCAAGGGTTAGGATCTTTGCTTTCATCTGTTAGTGGAAATGGAAACAGAGAAGAAAAAAGGAAAAGTGTAAGGGAAAATTTTAATCATGCCCACCACAAGTGAAATTCAGAACACTCAAAACGTTTATCAGTAAGGCAAATGGTGATGGGTCCCGTTAGGTAATAAGAAATGGACATGAATTTTGGGGAAAGGAAGAAGACCATAACCTTAAATGGGCACAACCACTCAATTTCATAACAAGGTATGCTTTATGGAAGAAATCCTGCAGTAGTCCATGTATTACATGATCTAGCTGAGTCCTTTTTTAAACTGTGAGAAAATGACTGTTTTAAACTGTGAGAGAACTGATTGTAGCTTTGGTGAAGCCCAACACAACTGTACCCTGAAAACTTACGCAAACATTGTGGGATGTCTCCCCGCCAAATTCCTCGACCCTCACAGGAGAGAATAGCTGTGTTAGATAGCTGATAGCCTTCTGCACAGCTGTAACTCACACTGGCACCCCAGCGATAATCAGATCCTTCCACTTTCCCGTAGAGTACTGGTGGAGGGGGGCCACAGGTAATAGCTGTGTCACAAAAAGAAAAGTTACAGTTTCAAGACTTTATAGGGTTTAGGAGAATACAACATAATATCTACTCATATATTTGAAAGTAACAAAAAATATTTCATGCTGTTCAGTTCCAACAAAGCATTCCTGTGTCGACAAAGCAGCCTGAGATGATAGACAGAAAACCAATTTAAATACAAAAATACCCGCTCTAGGTTTAGGAAGTCCCTGAGCTCTAGGCTGCTGGAAGTCAGAAGAGTATATAGCTTACCTAGTTCTGAATCTCTTCCCTACATACTCATTACTGATCATTGTTGGCAACAGGCTGCTGAGCTAGGTAAAAATTTTCAATAAATACAATTTATTTCAATAAATACGTTTCTATGATTCTATGATTCTAAATATTTGCATTTATTTTAAACTAATTTTGCAGCACTATTTAAAGCCCTTACTATGACTTTGTTCATTCACCTGCTCATTTTCTAAGGCTTTCAGTGCACAATGGACATTGACTTTATTGGTAATTAGTGGCTAAGATTTTTTAAAAATATTCTGGTGTTTTCCAGCTTCTGAAAGAGTGCCCAAAATGATGAAATCTGGAATGACCAAGTTTACATTTACAAATCAGTTCTTTAAACAAAGAACCACCATAAAATCACTCAGTCAGGAATTTTCACAACAGAAAACATGGTCAGTCTAATACATATGCCAAAATTTAATTAGTAGGCTAGACTTAGACATCACTTTAAAGTGGTGTTAAATGAGTTGGTGGTCTAGGCCTTTTATAAGCAGAAGATGCCCTAGGCTGTTAAATTTACTCCCTGAGCTGTTGTAGCAGCGCTAACAATTTTCACCAGATTGCCTTATTTGCCTTTTAGCCTCATTCCCACTATGACCTTTATGTTAATGCTTGTAATTAGCTATTTGTGAAGTATCTTTTTGGCTATTTATGATGCCTACACTACTGCAACAAGGGAATCTTTTATAGAAAGTTTAGTTTGCAGGATCCACTTACAGAATTTTGGCCGTCTAATCCGAGACAAAAGGGCCCAAAAAGCAAAATGGGTACTTCATTCCTAGCGTTTTAAACTGAGCACTCTGATAATCTTCATTGCAAAGTGATTTGGTTCTACTGTAGCCAATAATGTCACTATTCTGTCTGATATTATACCACAGCATATGTGCAAAATAAATAAAAATTTTACACAAATACTTATCTAATTTAGTTGCATTTGCATGTTAATTGTCCCAGAGAATTTTTTGACAATTTTTTACAAATAAAGACCCTGATCAGTGAATCTCACATATTGTGTCAAAACAGTATTTGTAAACTATTTAAGTTCAAAAGCACACCTTTGCAAACTGGTTTACTCTGGTTCCAAGTGCT
Source organism: Cariama cristata (assembly GCF_000690535.1). Classification (NCBI taxonomy): domain Eukaryota; kingdom Metazoa; phylum Chordata; class Aves; order Cariamiformes; family Cariamidae; genus Cariama; species Cariama cristata. Next base: position 27,765 of record NW_009610415.1, read on the forward strand.
GTCTTTTATACAACGCATGGTAGATGAACTGGCAGGCTCCATCAAGTATCCTGGGTTGCACTGATAGCTGACTGTCTTGTTAAAGGTAAAATCATTTCCAAACTGAATGCCATTTGCTAATGCACCTGGATCTCCACAGCTTATCACTAGTGAGGAAAATAAAAAAAGGGAATTTTTTTTTTTTCAATAAACATGTAATGAAACATTGAACTATGTATAGCCAATGTCCTTTTTTCGGTGCACAAAACAAGAAAAAATTTGCTTAATGTATTTCACACAAAATCAAAACCGTAATCTTTAAGTTTTAGCTAAGAAGTCATTTTTCAGGCATTGCAATAGCGTGGGCCAAATATTGTGTTCCTTAAATACACTAGCTTAAGCTGGTACGCTCGACCGCCACCGCAGACTGTTATGTCAGTGGTAGTTTTGATGGGACATTTTCTTCTTTCATACTGAGATCTTTGTCGCATTATGCTAATGTTAATGGTGTGATGCAATTCCAGCGGAGTTATGAAATTCTTCTGGTTTTTTTTGTATCACCCTACTGATGTACTGTGGGTCTGGCCTTATCAGTGAGGCCACCGGCCCTCCTGGCCTTGCAGCATTCCTCTGCTCCCTGCTCGCTTTCCTTGATGGAGCAGCCCAATGTTGCTGCTCCCTGATTCTTGGTCCTTAGCAGAATGGTTATCTGTCAGATCTGACTCATTTGGCTTACAGTAAGAACTGGCACAGTAATGTATCTAATTAGGTAAAATCTGATTTAGACCTAGCAGAACTTCATTCTTTGTATGTAAGCCACAAAGAGAAGAAAAAAGAAAAAAAAAAGAAAAAGCTAAAGGAAACTGTAGAGGAACACCCACTCTTAGGAATAATATTATATTTTCGATGTTGCCATTCATGAGGTAAACAAATACAGAAAAGTTACCTATGTATCCATCTTAAAAAGATAGTTCTGGAAACATCTAGCATGTAACAAAATGGCATGTAGTTTTAGATATACAAAATATTCAGGTATCACAAGGCAGATAAATGGGGAAAAAATGTGTTATTTTATCTAACAAAATAATCATTTTCTGTAGAAAGGCTGGATAACTTACTACTTTAAAGCTGTAGAGGAAGAAAGTTTATTTCTGACCTGTGCAGTCTGGAGCAGTGCCAGTCCATGTCCCGTTAGCAGTACAATGTCTAGTAGTTAGCCCTGAAGTTTTGTAACCTTCCCAGCAGGCATAAATGACTGAGCTGGAGAACAATATTCCATCAGTGTATATTATCATACCATTGGCTGGGGTGCCAGGGTTCCCACAAGATACAGCTGTTAAGAAAAGGTTACAAAATAGTCAATATTTCCACGACAGGTAACTAACAACAAAAAAAAAAGAAAGAGTAAGTCAATAACCCATCCTTTAAAAAAGCTATAGCAAGTTTTCCTAAGAAAATGTTTAATAGGCATATTCTTGAATTAGTATCTTATTTCTCTTTGTTAATGTGATCATTTTACTTGTATTTGTTTTGTTTTGTTTTTTCAATTGCTGATTCAGATAGTTTGCACTGCTTGTTCCACTCGGCCCAGTAAAGGCACTGGAGAGAAGAAAGCTCATTCAGGACTTTCTGACAGACCTGTGCCTCTGTTTTGCCTTTGGGCACATTTTTCTATTCTCTTCCTGCCTTTGGTATGTCCTCTTTCAATTATAAACATACATAAATAGAAAATTATGATCTTCTTGTCCATTTCTTTTTTGAATGAAGAAAAGAAGAAACACTCTGTATTGGCCTCCGTATCTTTTTGGCATCTGTAGCTATACATAAAGGCAACAGTTATGTTTCAGCTTCATACATCTGAGATTTGACAGTGGTTTACTTTGACTACATGTTGGGTTTTCGGGAGGGTTTAGTGTGGGTTTTTTTTTCCAGTGCACCAGCCAATCATAAGAAGGATCTGTTTGTTTGTTTTGAATTTTTCTAACCACTTTCCTCTAAAGCATCTTTATTTGACCATCCTAGCAGACAGAACACTGGAAAAAGTATGATAATGTTCCACTGTTGGACAGAAACTACTCCTCTTCATAGGAATAAAATAAAACTATCATGAAGTTAAGAGATTAACAGGATTAATCAAGAGTTGGTAAGAAATGTGCATCTAAATCAAACTCTTTCCTTCAGTCTTCCATGGAGCATGAAGGGAGATCTTAGAGCAGCCTGCCAGTACCTAAAGGGGTCGACAAGAAAGCTGGGGAGGGACTCTTTACAAGGGCATGGAGTGATAGGACAAGGGGCAATGGCTTTAAACTGGAAGAGGGAAGGTTTAGATTAGATATTAGGAAGAAATTCTACACCATGAAGGTGGTGAGGCAGTGGCAGAGGTTGCCCAGAGAAGCTGTGGCTGCCCCACCCCTGGAAGTGTTCAAGGCCAGGTTGGATGGGGCTGTGAGCAACCTGGTCTGGTGGGAGGTGTCCCTGTCCGTGGCAGGGGGGTTGGAACTATATGGTCTTTAAGGTCCCTTCCAACTAAACCATTCTGTGATGTTATGATAATACTAATAACACAAATTAAAGACCATGTGCAGATACTAGTCAAGGTGCAACACTGAGCTGCATTAAGAAAGCCTGGATGCATTCATTAAGGTTAAATGTATTTACGGAATTTATGTGAAGACAAGAAGTCTGCAGATGCTTCACATTTGACAAAATAATAATTTGACAGCAGTTCACTACAAAATAATTCTAGCACTACTTCTAATACTTTACTTATTACATTCCCTCATATTTGTTTAATTCAATTTACCGCATCTTCCTATTCATGTGAATCACAGAATCAAAGAATCACAGAATGACTGAGATTGGAAGGGGCCTCTGGACGTAATCTGGTCAAGCAGGGCCACCAAGACCCAGTTGCCCAGGACCATATCCAGACAGCTTTTGACTGTCTCCGAGGATGGAGACACCACCACCTCTCCAGGCAATCTGTGCCAGGACCTGGTCAGCCTCGCTGTAAAAAAGCATTTCCTGATGTTCAGACAGAGCTCTTGTGTTTCAGTTCATGCCCGTTGCTTCTTGTCCTGTCACTTGGCACCACTGAAAAGAGCCTGGCTCCATCTTTAGTCCCTTCATCATCTTAATGGTCCTTTGCTGGACTCCATCCAGTAGGTCCATGTCTCTCTAGTACTGAGGAGCCCAGAACTTGACCCAGCACTCCAGAGGTTGCCTCACCAGTGCTAAGTAGAGGGGAAGGATTACTTCCCTCCTAAGGCAGCCTGGGATACCATTAACCTTCTGTGCAGCAAGGACACTTTGCCGATTTTGTTCAACTTGTTGTCACCCAGGACTCCCAGCTGGATGGCGCCCAGCATAACAGAATCTGAAAGTTATAAGCTAATAGTTGTAGATCTTAGGATTCACTAAAATAAACACAATGTGCCAACTAAAAATTACTCTGAGTATTACTAATGTTTGGAATAATACTTAAATGCCTTTGTTTTAATGAAGTCTTATTCACTTTTTATGTATAAAAGTTTCAAATACCGAAGAGAAAAATTCAGTAGGTCGGAACTTGAACTTGTAGGGGTGAAAAGGTACTGTCCTAATCTAATCTTTATTTATACCAAAGAGGAAACAATTAAAGGAGAAGAGAAAAATGGAAAGAAAGAAGCTTTCTTCTTTGTTTGTGGGTTTTTTTTCTGTTTTCTGAAAACAGAAGGTTGAAGCAAAAAGATCAAGAAAGAAAAAACAGCAGCATTCCAAGCACCACTAACTGCCACTGAGTGCTGCTGTCCTACTAAAAGTCTTCGTGCAAGGGAAGAAGGAAGGACACTGAAAAATTTCAGTTTTCTGCTGAAAAAACTGATCCTGTGCCCACTGCCATTTTCACATAGTTATGGCGATATCTACATTGACAGAAGATCAGTCTGTGCTGAAGAATACTGCAAAAGAACAACTGTTAGATGAAGATACTGTGATAAAATCCCTAGGTGAAAAAATATAACAAATTTGTTAAAAATATTTTGTACTATCTTCCATTTTATCATTCAGTGTAACAGACAACAGGTACTACAGAATCCATCAACACGAATGAATTAGATAAAGTAACTTTCCAAACTTTCTTGGAAAACAAGGAGCCATTTTAAAAACTGAATCTAAAGTCTTCCATTACTGCTTTCCAATTCTGTCAGTGCATAAAAAGTGTAGAAATTCTTTATTATATTTTTATCTTATTCTAAAATATAATTTCCAGAAATATTCTCTGTTGCATTTCTTCTGAGCTGGCATAAAAATAGTATATCTCATTAAAAATCAGTCTAACGTGGGGAAAAATACATTAATTTATACTTAGTTAAGAATACAAATTTATTTCATCATCTGTTCAGTTCTTGATGCATAGACATTACATAGAAAGAGATCACTCTATTTTCATATCTTCAATCACAAGCATTTGTTTAATTTTACATTTAACTCAGGTATCTATTCTCTATTTGCAGGCTCACTATTTGTTTAACTAGAATTATGTTCTCACAATCTTCTTATAAATATCTATTTCAAAACTTTATCAGTTTGGATTTAGGTTTTCAAGCAAACTGCTTGCAAACTCTTTTATATCAAATTTCAGCAGAGCAATATGAAAGTGTATTTCTAACATACAATTTCTTTTTAATTAAAGAATAAAATGTCATTAGTAAATGTCATTCAATGGTGTCATAAATGCTAATGGTATCGATACCTACCTTCACACACAGGCTGTATACCTGACCAGGAACCATTAAGCAGGCATGTTCGTTCTGCAGATCCTCTCAGCTGATAACCCATTTCACATGAGAAACGTAGCAGACTTTTTATTTTGAACTCATCCCCTAGTCTAGACCCATGAGCTGGTACTCCTGGATCATCGCAATAGCCAGGATTATTTCCTGTAAAACACAACAGAGCAGAATTATTGGCAGAGACGCTATGGGCAAATGGACTGGTAGTGAAGCTACTCTCTTGCGAATAGCACTACTAACTGCGCTGTTTCTGTTACAATTAATCACTTTTCTTCCAGTGCGAGGGCGTGAAACCAAAGACAAGGATGAAATAACATGTCTTTTTAGCCGACTTCTTGTCTCAGACCTATACAGACGTAAACACACAATGTGATATGAATAAAAGACAATTGAGAACACAGGAAGCAGCCCTGTCATTTTTTGTCAATTCAACAAATTTGTTGTCTTTTACACATAAATACCATTTTCTATACATTGTATTTTATGGTTCAACTTCTCTGCTAGTAATAACTCCTAATTAAAAAAAATTAGATAACAGCAAGAGTGAAGAGAATCATATTCAAGTTTCCTAAGAAATATATGTGAAAAACATATATCCACAGGAAAGATTAAATGGTACCTGGCCATCTGTGCCTGTCAAGAACGGAAAGGACACCTCATAATTTTCCTTATCCTTTAAATTCCTACACAAGTATTGGTTACAATTTTAGAAGAGAAAGAAGGTGCTGCAAAACAGACCTCTCAAACATGTCCTCCTAGGTCTGATGAGCCAGTCAACTGCCTTATCAGGTAAAGCGGCTGCTACAGGAAACGCTGCCCAAGATGGTCAAGGAAGTATGGTCTTAATATCAAGAATTTATTATAAATTTTGACAGAAAATTGTATCTCTCCTAAAAGCCTCTGTGTCTAAACTGTGGTTCATAGCAGCATTATCCTTTGTTCTCCATTTTTAAGTTATACATCTAGATTGAATTTCTGTTAAAACTATAGTATGAGTTTTTTTTCAAAATATGCATAAATAACTCCATAGGTTGAAAACTGTATGTTCTTATCCAGGTTCTTCATCACCGGTATACTTCTCAGATGAAGAACAAGATCTTTAACAAAGGAATAAAAATAGCAAAATGCTGAGAAAACTCAAACTTTTATTTTAGAAATGAAAATTTTCTGAAGTCATAAGTATGATTACGTGTGTGTCATAAAGTTTTCAATATAGTAAGTTTGAGACAGAGACTTTGGATACAATCATGCTTCCTCATAACAGGAGACCAAGACACATTTCCTGAATTCAAGGCTAACTCGTGGGCTTCGGTTGTGTCCACTTTGCTCAGTATTACCTTCTTTCAGAACAGATCGTCCTTGTCACCCTGCCCTACAGCATTTGGACCTAGATTTCCTTGTCTAAATACGTGCTTGTAAACAGTGTGAGTGTCTTGAATCCAGCCAGTATATTTTGTCCACAGCTATACTGTTAAACTCACTCTCCAAAACAGGGTGGCTGCATCCAAAATGCCTGTTGAGAGTGATCTCCAGCGCACGTTAACTTGCAAAGTATTTCTGCGTTGTTTGGTGGAGTGCTAGTTGGGATGGGTCAAAACCATTCTGGGGACAATTTAAGAGTATAATGGTCGTGGTGATCAAGTAGTAGCATCTATGGCCTATGCCCTGGCACTGTTCAATCAGCGGTCCATATGTGGCCTCTGGATGCCATCTGCTTTCCCTTACTCCAAGACATCACTATTTCACAGACATTTTTGTCTGCTTAAAATGTGTGAAATAACATGTGGGTTGTGACTCAGGCTACCACTGTCACATTTTTACGGCATCAAAACAGATATGTGGCACATACTTTGGCTTCTGAATGCAAAGACTGCAGGAATTGTTCAGGGCTGAAGGATCTATGACTAAAATTCTGATGATGTCTCACTTTGCTTTGGGACTTTGCTGAGGGAATTATTCCAGATGAATGATCAGATTTTTTTTTTCTTGGACACACCTAGGTTTGTCTTGGAGAAAGTTTAAACTGGAGCCATGCAAGTTTATAGTCAAAGGGCATAGACAAAGGCAGTTATAGTATTATGAAGGTCTAGACCCTTTTTTATTTAGCAATGTAGAAGACTACATAACCATTACCAAAAAAGGAGTGTGAGCCATCATAAACAAAAATCTCGACTATCACTTATCTCATAAGAAACAAGCATCCGTCACTGCAACAGGTCCCAGGTGACGACAAACCCTGAGATCATATTTATGCCATCATGCATTGAAACATATATTAATATATAATAAAGAAATAAACCCAATGCAGAAACAGACTACAGGTTCCAGTATTATATTGGGACTGTTTTTCATATCCCTTAAGTATAAAACCAATTAGCTGTCTCAGTTGTCCTAGGCACAATGATTCTTTCACTGACATTATGAATACAAATTATTCATATTGGTTTTTTTAACGGAGTAATCTCCTGAATACCTAACACTGAAAGTGTAGTTATTTTTGTAATTCTAGATGCCTTAGAGGAATGAGACACCTTTTTAGTTTTTTTTTTTTGCTGTTTGGGAGCTTTTGTTTTTTTAATTGAGTTAACAGATAGATTTCTCATTTTCCCAGGGAATCACCTTGTTCTCAAGACGGTGTCACATCATATTAAAACTTAGAAAACTAAAATCTGCATCAGTAACAATGTTTTAGTTACACTAGACATTTTCCCCATCATGGGAGATGACTAAAGTGGTCTTTAACGTGTTATAAATCTATGAGTCTATAAAAATACTATCATATCCATGACTGATATCTGAAGAGTCTCAATTATTAGATATTAAGATTTCTTTCTACCAGCATGAGAATTTCCTTTGTGGTGGGAAATGTTAGGTAACAGCACTAGCGGGCTCTGACCTTAAAAATTTTGATGCCTTGGTGCAATCTCATGTCTGGCATTTTATACTGGATAAAAAGGTGAAAGTGACATAAATGTGGGCTTAAGATAAACAAGAAAAGGCCAATTCCATGTCGAAACTATCCATATGATCATCCTGCAGAAATTCCTTACGGATCTAGGCATAGAGGCCATGATGGCACTGAGATCTAGTGGTGTGAGAAGACTCTATAAACTCTTTCCTCCTTGAGCAGCAGAGAACAGAAAAGAAACATCAGTGATTTAAATTAACTTCCTTTCTTCAGTCTTTCAAATTCTGCTCAGCAACCTTGCAGAATCAGCTTATGAACAGACCATTTTCAATGAACACTTATTTAGAGCTTCTTCAAAGTACAGAATTTAAATACCTTACACCTATTTAAATTAGGTCAAATTTGAATCGAACCACACTGATTCAGATCAGCCCAACCCTGGACATGTCCAAGAGCTTACAGGAAGTTATAAGAAGATTCTATAATGTGCAATTATGGAAAATTTCTCATTAGGAAATTTTTTTCTTAAACCTGTCAGGTATTTGTTTTCTTATATATCAAAGTGTGTAAACTTGTTTCCCTTACAAAACTTATTAATACACTGTGGAAGTCCTTAGTAGTCAATCCTCATCTGAGCCTTTGACTTCAACAAAACTGTGTAACGTTTTATGGCTTCTTCTAAATTTCCACAGTTCGTCTGGGGGAAAATAAATTGTTCCTGTACTTTCTGACAGCACCAAGAACATTGCAGAGGCTCATGGTATTTGCACATTGTGACACTAATAAAGAATATTTCTGTAAGTGAAAAGAGAATCATAATGTATGAAGTTTACCATCTAGTACCATTGCTGTGGTGTTCTTTAATCAATATTCTCCTATGTGATGACCTTTGTTTACACATAACAGTGTTCATAAAACTAAAATTTAATACATGCATCCTTTCCAAGCAGAACTCTATCAGGTTTTAAATAGTGTTTTGTGGCTTCTGTATACTGCAGTATACAACTATAGCATCTAGCTAAGGAGTAAGGTCACAGGTAATGACAACGAGACTGAGATAATATATAGAATACTTCAATAAATGGCTGAGTGGCTGTTGGTGAAATTAAAATACACTTGGAAAAGAAACAAAACAAAGCTCTGACTGTAGTTAAAAATTGCTTGAGACTAGCCTTATTCATGTAATTTCAAGGTGACATTCAGATGACGGTTGGTACAAGTACCTGAACAGTGAGGGAGAGTCCCACTCCAGTGACTGTCTTCTTGGCACTCCCTAGTAGAATTTCCTATGAGTCTTCGACCCGCTGTGCAAGAATAGTGAATTATGGAGCCATATGTAAATTTGTCTCCTGAAAGAACTGCATTGGCAGGTACCCCAGGATGTCCACAAGAAATGGCTAATGGAGGAAAGAGCACAACATTATAAGATGTTTTCATGGCACAGAAAAAACTATTATAACCTTTAAATATAAGGCTGGTTCTACACAACATAAACTTCTGTCTGAATTTCACCTTCTTCATATTTTTCACTTTTGTTGTTGCTACAGGTGATTTACTGGTAATTTGTAAGATTAAACATAAAACCACATGTAAAACTAACCCATCCAGTTTAGCTTTCCCTGAAAATATACAGAGCTCTCTTTCGTCATTCATTTCTGTTCACTGTCCTTCCCTACAAATACTACACATTATTTCTGTTAAGACTGGGAAAGAAGAAACCAAATAAGGTTAATGTTGCAATGTGCTTATATATTACAGATATGATAATGATAAGTAGCTTTTATCATATCTATAAAATAAGTAGAGACAGTTTAGGCAGTATAGAGAAATAAAACAACTTATGTATAGCATTATTATAGCAATGTGTTGCACTAGAGTGAGCAAGAGGAAAATGGATTACTGATCATTTTTGTATATTATGAATCATATTCAGGCTTAAATTAACATGTACTTTTTGTTTGAGAAAAAATTCAGATAAACAGTTTTGCTACAGAGTAACTTGCAAACAAGTAGTTCAGATCTGTTATATGAGGAAACGTAAGTCATCTTTAAGGTGAACTAGAAATCAAATTCTGAATAGTCTTTGTGTAAAACTTAGGTCATCCAGCACAGAAAGAAAAAAACAAAGAAAATGAATTTTACATAACTTTAGTAAACAGTCACACAACTTAAACAGGCAACACTTAAGCAAAGCAATTGAACTTCAGCAGCTTTATGAGTTACTTGAATTTATGATCTATGGGTCAAACATATTTTTAGAAAAAAAAAAAAAAGACTGTTATTCTGATGACTATTAGTCCTGAGGGACAACAAAATTATTTCCGTTATACCGGGTCCCATGATAAAGTCAAACTGCACAATGGATTTCTGCCGAAAGCCATGGTCCTGACACCGCTTTTTCACCGCTCTGCGTTTCTCTTGCTTTCCTTGGGTTGGCTTAAGCATTCAGGTAGCAAATGGTACCATGCAAATGCTAGTCCTGCTCCAATTCTGGAAGCAGCTGCAGCAGGTGGTCAGAGTTTTTGGAAGAAAATCATATATAGGTCACCTTAATGTGGCTGTATAATGATTTGTAGTGAGTAGTATGAAACTTTCCCAGCTTACAAAGAAGAAAAGAAGCATCCATTTTTAAGCAATGACACTCATAGGTATTGCCTTGTATATAAAAGAGCAATGTGTTTCTATTTTTTTTTTAAATCTTGAACTAGAATTGTTCATGGTAAACATTGTGTCTGCTTTGGGTTCAAAATTTATCTCACCTGCCTCTCCAAGCACTTTGCCCTATCACCAAAAGCAATATTACGCTCAGAAAAAGAGATTATCACTGATAACCTTTGAAAACTACATCTCTCTCAGAGTACTTGAAAAGACTCTGAGTGACTTCATCTGTGAACGTATAGACAGATCTTTCTCATAGCAAGAGCCCTGTTCATTTCACGGAGTTTTTCTTAGGGGAAAGAATGTTAAACCTGTCCTGGTGATATTTAGGATTCAGATAGTGTTTCAGTCCACCAGCAGCAAATTAGCAGTAGCTAATCCAGTAGGTGACTGAGGAATGGAGGCATCTCCCAGGCTCATTTGAAAGTTCCCACGGCCTCAATCAATAGTCCCCAGACCAAGGTCAGGAATTCCTATTCTGAGGAGATGGACACCTACGACTTTCCTTGAGCTCTGCCTAAAAACAGAAAGCTGTGTAAATGCTATCAAACTTCCAAAATAGTTGATGTGGAAAGATGGGTAGCTATTCTAGGTGATTTAGATTCCCCATCCTCTTCTGCCCCTTGCAGAAGGAGTGTCCCTTCACAATGAAACCCCAGTCCTGGAAGTAGGAAGGGATCAATGACAGAACTGGGCCATGGACTTCCATAATGGTTTTTCTAAGATACAAAAAGCGAGGCTCATGGCCATCAGTAAAATATTCTTGTCAAATGAACAATTTTACGCAGTTATTTTGTATTTAAAATGTTGTGATTTGCTTAATTATTACTGAAATTTTCAGATTACAGCTCTTATTGACAGATATTGAAAGCATAGATTGTTGTGAAAATCAAAACAAAACTGCTTGGGTCATGTGGATATTAGATACATCGTAGCAGAAAGAAACCAAGTATTAAAAAGAAACAAATTCACTAACCTAGGTACATTTATTGATCTGATTGGTATATAAGTATAAATTAATAAAAGAAATCATTTAAGTAAACATAATTCTGTAAAGTAAAAACTTTAAAATCATTTGATGTGTTTGCAAATTAAAGTATAATTCAATTTCATTTATTATTTCCTATAGTTGCATTGTAATTCAGAAATCTAATGTCAGAAAATTAATAGTGATCAGGGAAGAAAAATATCTCAATGGAAAATGAAAGTCAGCCAAACTGTTATTTTCCAGAGATCTGAAGCTCATTGAACTGATTATAGGAAACATCAGAAGATTTCTTCCCTCTCTGACGAAAAAGTGATGGAGAAAGTATGAAGTGATGTTATGAAAAGATCCTCTTGAGCAAAATTTTTCTACACAACATTTCATAGATTCGTTCTCACATACACACTTCAATACTTCTGAAAAAATAATAATTCTGAGATAGGCATTAATGGTCTTAGACTATCAATCTAAGTGATAACATACAGATGATAATTTTAGATTTCCCTAGCTGTTTTCAGCTATCTTAACAACACACCAAAAGGGGAAATTAATCTTAACTTTCTGGCATTTGAAATAATAGCTCCACAGTTCCCTCGAAACCCATTTTTAACAATGACAAGTTGCACGACATCTTGTCTTAATGTTCTCTTACTGAGTTGTACAATTTGCAATACGTTGATCCTAAAAGTCCAGTTTTGCTCCTCAATAGATGGCTACACTTTTTTTTGGCTATCATGACTAAAAATCATGCACCACTCTTTAATGTTAATCCAGCTGAATGAATACTTACACAAACACTTTGGTAGTGATCTATCCCATAAGCCATTAGCTTTACAGGTCAAAGCAGATGAGCCCAACAGATAAAAGCCCTTCTTGCAATGGTATGCCACACTTGTTCCGTATTTGAAACTTTCAGGATAATTCTGCTGTCCATGCCGAATTGCATTTTCCACAAAGCCAGGATCAGAACAGTTCACCACTGTAAGACAAACAGTGTTCATCACTGATGCATAATAGCAATGTCATAAATAAAATGTAACAGTGATTTTTTTTTTTTAATTACTTCACTAGGACCTCATGACTGTGGTCCATTTAATATCCTTCATGGTTTTTATTTTACTTAAATATCAGCTATGTTGACTCCTAAGTAAGTCTCCAGATCTTTTTGCTTTGAAAGTAATACTATGATTTTACTCCAGTTCTTGTAATAGTCTTGTACATATAAGTGCTTCGAAGATAAAGGAGAAATTGGAGGTATTTTTTATTATTCTCTTGGTAGGCTTAGTTTGGTCTTCTATGTAATTTTTATGTGAAGGAAACCAAATTAAAATCAAACCAGTGCATTGTTTTAATAACACTTTAATATTTTCTTTTTTTAATTTCCTGTAATGAGAAAAATTGCTTCCAACATTAACAAGAGCATTTTCTGCTTTTAATGATTTTTATTTTTTTTAAGGTTTTTTCTTTAGAACAGGAAAAAGGAAGATGGTGAAAAATGAAATCTTTGATAATGGAGAAGAATGAGGGTAAGCACCAAAAAGCATGACGTTATTTTTCAGATAGTAGTTAAAACCCTAACAAATTATATTTTTTGTGATGACTGTTTAGTTTTTATATAAGCTATATCTGCCCTCCTCAACCCTTTGTTTTATAGTCTGCAGTGAACATGATGGTTTATTGGCAAAAGATTCTGATGAGACACTGAGGTCTCCATTGCAAACTCCCAATGCTGCTGTCTGTTCATCTGAAAGCTATCTGAAATGTTATAAATGCCTCCTCTACCTCTCCCCTGTCTTCACTCTAAACACAATGGTATACATATAAAAAGACTTAGATTATTATAAGTATTATGAATTACAGCTCATCAAACAATGACAGAAATCTGTATTTCAAGTCTATCATCTAGTTCAAGTTAATTTTCATGAAAAAGAAAACAGTGAAGAAGAACGTCGGATAGCATTATCATTTTAGAGGTAAGAGATACAGAGTCGCTAAAGCACTGGTTTTTACTCCTGAATCATATTTTTTTCAAAATGTTAAGTTTTAGCATACATATAATTTAAATTTACTGATCAGCTAATACACTAGAATAAGTTAGCTTTTGCAGATGTTCACTCATTAAAAGAATATTTCATTCACAGCTAAAAAATAGCAGGATTTTAAAGAAATATTAACATCCTAAAATTTAATTTGGGGCAAAAACCAGTTAAAATTGGTTTTGTTTCTCTTTCTCTTTTAAAGGTACAATCTTAAAAGTATTAGACGTTCGTGATTTCAGTCTTGCAATGGATTCTACACAACTGTATATCTAGTTCTAAAGAACGTCCCATATGAATCCAACTTTTTCCTTCATAAAAATTATTTTAGAAGTAATATTTGGGGGTAGAGGGAGAGGCAGAACACTCTTTGTCATGAAGCAAACCTATTTGCAATCTACTGGTTATTAAAACCACTGAAGATAAAATTACACAGAAAAGCCAAATACATTTAAAAAACAGTCAGTATTACAATGATGTACATAAAGCATTAGTAAGGCATTAGCTGGACTGCTGAAGAGACATGGTTAATGGAAGAGACCTGTTTTTTTTTTTTTTCCTGAGGAGTAGTAAAGCTACAGAGTCTCCTAATTGAAACTATTCTCATACTGTTTTATGCTGAATCCTATGAAATAATTCAACAGAGAAGTTACATTTAACTTACATTATAAGAGTTTCGCTTATGTTTCATACTACCAATGTTTATTTAAACTTAGTGTTATAACCTTATAAATGTTATATATAAGGCTGACACGCGCAGGTTAAATAACTATGTGTTGACACTGGGATTTCACTGACAGAAGCAAATACCTTTTTACCTCCTGACTCGTTTTCTGTCCCATAAAAGAGGGAAAAATGCAAAGTCCTAGAATCTCACTGCTCTTTGGAAGTTGTGAAAGATGTGGATGTGGAAGTCTGTGTCTCTGTACTTGCTTGGAAGAACTCTGAAAATTCCGGCTTCTGGGTATCTCTATTGAAGAGTACTATCAAGGGAAAATGCATTCTTCTTTTTACGGTACACATTCTTTGTTACTGCTTTTTTCCATTATTGCTAATCACTTCCAACTAAGTCTAGTTCTTTCACTGGCAATGCAACTATTACTGTAGGACAGGGACACAAGTGAAAGTCTGTAAAACATAGAGCCCATTGACATGAAGCCCTACCACAATACTAAGCTAGACCTGGATGAGCCCCTATGTCTGTATTCACAGCGTAATTCTTTGTTACAGAAACCAGCACAACTCCCAGAAGCCACGCACACTGCATCCCAATTAACCCTGTTTCTTAGGCAATTAGACGTGTTGTCGTGCTGTGCAGATGCTGCTGTAAAGTTTCTGCTTCTGGAACTAGCCTGCATCCTCCGCATGGTTACAACTTGCCTTCTACAAACATACCCTTAAACTCAATCTCCGTACGTATGTACATAACATTCCTTAACCTTTGAAGCCACGTCTGTGTCAATACGAAGAAAAGAACACCAGCCCTTGCTCTCTGGCATGAGGCCAGCAGACAGAGGCCACGTCTATGCCGTTGCGCTCTGCCACCCTCCAGGCCCGGCTGAATGTCTCTGAGCTGTGCATCAGGAACGGTCCTGCTGCCCACGCTAACCCCTGAACCATGCTCCGAACGATTCCTGTGGATGTGCTATGTGGTTCAAACAAAAAACTTGTTGGAGAACCTTCTTAATTAGTAGAGGCAATTGAGTTCCCACGCCCAGGCACTGTTTAGTTAAAAAATATAGATACATTTAATTTCAAATGCAGAAATGGACATTTCACAATCTTTCTATTTAGTTAAAATTGCTATTATATGGTCATGCAGTTTTGATCCCCACCTTCACAATAACACAGTATCAGTATTGTGACCCATCATATCCCAAATTGATGTCCAAGTTTGTATGGATATTTTTACCAGTACAGAACTGAACTCAGGTCTTCTGAGACTTATGTTCATGCGCTAATCAGTACACCAGTTTTTGCAATAAAACTGCATACCAAAAAGTAAACACAGCAAAATAACACTTTTCCATTCTACCAGTATATGCCTATTTTAGCAATCATCTTGATTACCAGCAAAAGCAGCTCTTTCTTTAAATAAACTCTATACAGGTAAAAAAGTATAGAAGTTAATTGACTTTTATGACTGTAAAAATCCTGTGGATTAAAAAAAAGAAAAAAAAAAGACTATAATAGTTTAAAGGTGAATTAATATCAATTTATCAATCATATTTAACACTTTCCTGAATTAGGAATTTTATCCTGGTGCAACTAGGACTCTTTGCTGTACTCGCACAGATCCACGGTACGGCTGCATGTTTAGTAGCCTGCATTTAACATTATCCACCTTTATTTTAACTCAGTACTATAGCATTAGAAATTGGCCATGTGAAGCTTAAACAGTACACATACTTTTACCACGACATTTCATTAACGAAAACACAAAACTAGTGGAAATTTGCATGTGGACACATTACTGGACTTTTTTCCATGTTATAGGACAAGATTCATATTGTTTGCCTACCTAACTTAGGTTCTTGTGATCTTATAGTACCACGGCTAAAATAACAGGACTGTTCAGAATTAGAGAAGCCATTAAAAGTAAAAATTCCACATTCATTTTCAACTTCATTTCACTCAATCAGTTTACTCCTACAGGAAAGCTAACACAGAAACAAAAAGATAGAGGTGGGTAAATTTGAAGACTGAAAATGATATATTTGAAGAAGAATGATGTAATTCCTGGAATGACATGCAGTACTTTCAAAATGTTTCATCCTTAAGCTTTTGCACTGTAAGCCACAGGAAAGCATAGGTGGTATTGGTGATTTGCCCTTGGTTTAACTCTTTTTATCACAAATGCTTGAAAATAGAATTGTTTGGATTACAAAATTTCCAACTTTTCCCAAAAATGATTTTTTTCTGGTTTGGTTTTGTTCAGGTAAGAAAATAAAACACCATCAAAACCATTAATATTGGTCAAGTACACTTTTTTGCTATTTAAATTGCAAATATTTCACAAAGCTACTTAGAGGGTTTAGTTGCCTCAAAAGAGGAAAGTTTTATTCTTGTTCCTTAATACTAGTCAAAATAAAATAATGACAATGGCTGGAAAAAGAGCTTTGAAACAGAGTTCTGAAATTTATGTTCTTTATTAGGAAGATGGGTTCGATACTGTTCAGCTAGATCAGATGATAATGGATACAAGACAGCTTGGACTCGCCCTCACAAGACTGGAAGTTGTTCTGTTGTGCTTCCAGTGTTCAAAAGCACTAAGTACAGCAAGAATGCCTATGTTATACTGTACAATTTCTTAACTCTCAGTGATCATAAGCTGTTAAATATTATCAGTTCTTTCAATTTAAAAAAATATTTTATGTGTGCCTTGAGTAGCGTTTAGGTGTTGTTTTGGTGATCCACATTACTGTTTCAAGTCTGTCTGACTTTGAATTTACTGACATGGATAGAGATGCAACCTAATTCCCATTGAATGAGGGTTATCTATTTCCAATATCTGGATTTGCAAGAGTGACATTATGCTTCTTTTGCCTTTCACTACTCCTAGGATACAAAGAAGTTTCATTGTACACCTTACTTTCAGCCCTGGCAAGAGGGCACAGTAGCATTATTATGCTTGTTCAATACCTTTGGATCAAAAGATTGTCTATAGATCTGAACTCTTCCCTAGTTTCATGCTTCTGACTTTTGGACAGTTTTCCATTGACAAGAAAATACAAATCTGGTTTATAGATTATCTCTGATACACAGAACTTATCCATATTTTTTTTATTATTATTAAATAGTAACAGGATAAACCAAATAATCCTAGGATCAGTTTCTGGAATTTAATCTGTTCACCATAATTGAAGGCATCAAGGACTACATTAGAAGTTCATATGCCCTCTTACACCTTTTTCTGACCATAAAAAAATCTTAATTTCTGCTCTTCAATACAACAAACTACGAACAGAAGCAATAAAGAATACCCACCTCCAAAACACAGGATGCCCTTTTAAAGAAGTCACTTCCATAATCATCTGGCTAAGAGCTTAGACTTTATCACATCCTAAGTGAGAGCTTCTCTACCACTGCCATTTTAAAAAGTCATTGCTATGTTTTCTAAAGAGTCTACGCAAAGACAGAACGAATGCTCTGCAACCACTTCACCATGAAGAGCACTGTTTGCTATGTTCACACAGTGCCTCTGAGATAGGGTTGCTTTGGGGAGAAAAGCAAAGCCTTGCCTGAAGTTCTGAATGAAGGACAGAAATGCAGCAGATGCCCTGGTACTCTCTTTTGCCGGAATGGGGAGGATACTAGGCATCTATAGGCACAAAATTTCGAAAAAAAAAAAAAAAAAGGCCTTCTACAGCAAAAATGCAGACAACCTGCATTGGCTTCATGGGCTATCAGCCATGTGGGAATCTCATTTGGGAGTTGTGAGAACTCCAGAATATCGGAAAGTACTATTTCTTTAATCATAACACTGAAGGCTTATTTTATTTCTAGATCAAAGTGATAAACTGTTTTATTTAAGAACAAACAGTGAAATACTGCACAGCTAAAAATACTGTAAAAGTAAAAAGCAGTAAAATAAACAGTGAAATGACATTTTAGAATTTGTTCAAAAGAAAAAGCAAAAAAGTTTTTTCCACTGCAACTTAATGAAAATCATTGTTTTTGCAGACAAATATACACTGGCTAAGTTGAAATAGAACACTGAAACTATTTGCTCAAATTCTTCCAATTTTAATATTGGAATATTCTAGAAGAAAAATCTGAAGCATATTGCAAAATTCTCACATTTATTGAAGTTTTTGCACATTCATGAATAGAATTCTTTTCAAAAATTCTTTCTATCCTATGGATTTCTCAAGTCTTGCCCTAGGTTTAATTTTTAACAAGCATTGACAACAGCTGTCCCTTTTTTTAGTACAGTTGAGATTATTAAAATAAAACAAAATAAAATATAACTGCTTAAAATTGAAACTTTGGTTTAATGGGTAAACCTGCCAAGCTAGCTTCTGAAAAGTCAGTAATAGAAATTTAGAGAAAAAATTTTTTCATGAAGATATGCTGCCCTAAAGCTACCCAGAAGCAATTCTAACTGAATTCTCTTTGAAACACGATAGGGAGAATTGAAAAACTTAATTCTCCATGCAGACCAGAAATATGGAATGTTCAAGGAATATATTACAGTCCCAAAGTATCAATTTGCCTGTGTGATACAGTGTTCTCATTCTTGTACCAGTAATATCTGTTTACCCAACTCAGTGATGAATAAAATACAGAATAGTCACTGAATGCATAATTTAAGCATGTGCTCTGTGCAACAAAATTCTTACATCATATATG
The DNA here is from genome assembly GCF_000690535.1 of Cariama cristata. Taxonomy (NCBI): domain Eukaryota; kingdom Metazoa; phylum Chordata; class Aves; order Cariamiformes; family Cariamidae; genus Cariama; species Cariama cristata. The sequence continues at coordinate 46,455 of NW_009610415.1, forward strand.
AAGTCTTATCAAATGATTGTGCAAGAGAATACTATCCCTCAAGCTAAAAAGTAAACAAAATTATGCCTGCAATGCCATTTAACATAAGGTGTAGATTTTTATACACACAGACACGAGCGTGTTGTTGCTAAGAAGGGCTGCAGTAAGCAATACTTAGAAAAGAATTTGAATCGGCCTACTGTCCTGGTTTCAGCTGGGATAGAGTTAATTTTCTTCCTAGTAGCTGGTACAGTGCAGAACTAAGGCAGTAGTTTCCCTGATTGCCTTTCACCCTGGGGACTCAGTTGTAAATCACGGTGAGAGTGGACTGAGATTGCTTTCTCTCAATGACAGCTGTCAAGGGTTACATGGGAAATGAATTCTGGCACTCTCAATTTAGTCTGTTGAGAAAAGCGGGAGAATGCTTCAAGTCTGCCCTGATGACTTTGGAACCTCACACTGAGTAGATTCAAACCCTTGAGGACAAAGAAGTGAAAAGACCATGTCAGAGTCCTTTAGGCAGTTTTCTGTAAAAAAGTTGAATGATCATCAAAAAGTACATCATTCACAGTATTTCATTTCTTGTTCTCACTCTCTCTTTTTTTTTTTTTTCTCCCCTTGACAGAAACAACATTAAGCTTCTTTTTTAAACTTTCATATCTGATCAACAGTGGTTTTAAACTTTTTTATTTGAAAAGTATTGCATTAATGTTGGTATCTAGAACATGTATAGGGACTGGCACTCAGAGTGAATCAGAGTAGAGCATTCACTCTGACTTTATGACAAATTCTAAGAAATGCTGTCTATAAAAAAAGAAGACACACTCTGAAAGCACGATCGCAAAATTGCGAGTCTACAGAACTTTAATAAAGTTCAGTGCAAAGTCAACAATACACAACAATGATAACTTCTCAGTGAAACAAAACAAAAAAAAACCCCAAACTTGCTCAATTTACAACTTTACACTTTGCAAAAGTCTCAAATACATAGGAGACTGATTTTTTTTGTTATTTTTTCAATGGGGACCAGTTGGAGAGTGATTTTTATCACAGAAATTCTGGCCATCTAAACCATAAAACTAAAATATTAATTTAGGAAGCAGAGTGTTTTGTGTTTTTACATACATTATTAAAGTCTATCCAAAATCTAAGGTCCTGACATGTTTCTGATGAACCTAGACCAAGGAAATTTTCACTGTAATTCATGCAGTATAAATGTTGTTGGTAATAGTGCAAATTAACACTAATAATTTGCTAAATAATATCACGGTATAAACAAGACCTTAACTAAGGTTAATAGATTGAATGAAGTATACAGTTTGCATTTGTTTGCTTGCGAGATGAAAAGCTGACACATTGCTTTTAGTTGCATTCCAAAATACATGCAGTCTTTCTTATGGAAAATTTTTCTATTGGAAAATTTCTGCCAGAGTGCTCTGATAACTAACTAGCTAACTTTATACTAAAGTAAAAAAGGAGTAACAAGTATGTTAAAAGAAATTCCATGAACTTGCAGTTATTTTTTTAAGCATTGAACTGAGTTGGTCCAACTTCATAAAACACTTTTTTTTGGAACACCCGATTAACTAATTTAAAAAGCATGTATTTGTCTCTTGCATACATATGAAATCTCTTCTTCCGATTCATCCCCAGCATGAACCCAGGCATTACACTAGCAGATAGATCAGAAAGATAAAGGACTTAGGTGCCGTTGCTCTCTATATGTGTTGTCTGTATGCAAATTCATTTGTGGGCATCTATGTACGAGTAGTGTCAACACAGTAACTTTTGTCAGTACAAACTCTAGGGTTATGTCTTAAAGTCTTTTTCTTTAGATTTTTTTCTTAATCAGAGCATTGTTTTTCACATGGGAGACGAACGCTATTCATTTCCCCAAAATGATTTTTCTACTAACTTTTGAGATGTCTTTGCCTGATCTCCAGGCAGGTGCCAACTCCAGAGAGGCGCAGGAATAATTTTAAGTCCTGTTTCATCTCTGCCACTTCCAGGTAAAGATCTCAGACGCTGCATGGCATCTCCCATGGCACCTCACTCACCTCTTTATTTAGGACACTGAGTCAAACTCTAAGTATCCTTCTGAAGGATATCAACATGTTATCAACATGAACAGATTAGGTATAGCTAACATTCAAAGTATGCAAAAGTCTCAACAAAAGCCTCTGATTTTGCAAAAACAAAACTGAACAAAACACAGCATTTTCGCAGCTTCTATGAATCCTTGATACCACCATAGATGGAAAATTGCTTAAATCCAGAGTTGCTTTATCTCTGAATGAGAAGCATTGGTCACCAGTTTCAATCTCTCCCACTCTTCTATCAGCTGTCATCAGAAAGGTTATTTTTCTTGTTAGTGAAGGAGTGAAACGTTTTACCACTGGTTCAAATGATACACCCACTAAAGAAAACATGACAAAATTGACAGTTCCTTGTAGACAGCAGATTCTTGATAACACAAAAAGTCTAACTGAGCTTTTCAAGAATCTACCAGTAATGAGATAAAGAACGAAAAACCTTTCAAATTTGAAATTCGGTACAAATTCAGCATAGAGGAACAGAGACTTGAATTCTTTATTACTAACAAATAGCCTGGACTTACTGATACTGATTGAAGAATGCGAGCTAGCTCAATCCTCTGCAACTTTGCCAAACAGATCTTACCAGTAAAACATTTCTGGTTTTAAGAAACATGGTTTTAATAGGGAAAAAAAGACCTTAAATCTCATTTATAAGAAGATACAATGGATTCTCAAGGGAACAGTAGCAAATGATATACGCTTTTCCTGACATAGGTTATGAATCTGACGCTGCCTTACGAACTGGCAGCAAGTGATAGGACAGTTTCTCCAATGCCAAAGCAAGAAATCAGAGCAAGAAAATCTCCTTCTTGCACATACTTGCATTCTAGAAAACGTGGTTAAGTGTGGTGTTTAATACAGCCGTTCTTACTTTAAGCATAATATATGGAAAAATGACCTGCAGTGCAATCAGGAGTGCAGAGCCCTGATGAGATCATCTGATTCAGTTCTCATTTTGGTGGTTAAGAGTTATTATGAAAAGTAGAAAGTGCAGAGATTAGCCTTCTGTCCTTCCAAAGACAAAATGGAAAGCAGTTCTAAACTGCTAAGGGGAAAAAAATCCACACTGACCATATTTGTTTTAGGATTTGGTATTTTCATAGCTAGTTCTGGGGTAGCACATTCAGGCTGCACCAAGTCCTACTCAGGCAGGTTTGCCAAACAGAACACAGATTTGGCTACCAGAATTTTTCCAATGCCATTTGATTCCAGCTTAAAGGCCAGTAAACTGACTACTTAACATGCTTTTTTTTTTAAATAAAGGCAAAGATAGAGTACACATGGAGATGAAAATGTCTTATCTCACAAATTATGATTTCAAAATCATACTTTAGTGATCTCAACATTCCCCAAAAGACTGTTACAGATCTTAAAAAAAGAGAGAGAGGATTAAATATAATTTTTTGAAACAGATATTATTGTTTCAATAATTCAAAAAAGTTGAGTTTTTTTATCTCACAAAGTATCCCAACATCACAACAAACCATTTTTTTTACTTGTGAAAGGAACAGTGGCGAACATGAGCTTTTCCAAGACATAGGTGTTTTAATGATTATGTTACCCCAGAAGACAGATCCAAAATCCAGTATTAAAAAATGTGTTCATTTTAAGGGATTAAGGATTTTACTCGCTGTGCCAAAACAGTTTGCCAGAACAGACTAAATCATTATTAAATTATCAGAATAACAGAATTCTGGAGTAGCTGGGAAATACCATTGTGAAGCTGTTCAGTGCTTTCAGTGCATTTAGGATATACAAACTTATTTAAATACTTTGTTTCATACACGTTTTTATCATACGGCTCTAGAGTAGCACATACGATCTTTTGTGTGCATTACTTTTTTGTCAGGCAAAAAAAAACTCATATAATTTCTTTGGTAAATTTCCTGCCACTGACATTACTTAACCTACCACCGAGACAAGAGATAGAGGCAATGTTTCATTGCAAAACAGTGCCTGAGAACTGCCCAGCTTCATTTTCTGAAATTATCAAGGTTTCCCATGCATACACAATAGTTCGGTTGCAAAATAAAATAGAATAAAATAAAATAATCTTCTGCAATAGCTTCAAGCAATAATCTATATTTTGTAGTAACTGCATGTAGAGTCTCAGTGAAGTGAAGCCAAGTTCATTACCGACTCAAGTGAACTCAACCAAGGTTTGAAAGAAAGGTCATACGTAAAATCTCGGTTGAATTAAATGGTACAGGTTTGCCAGGAACATCCCTTCCCAGCAGTATATTTAAGGAGCTGGAAGATTTACTTTCTTTGTACACAAATTCATAATTCATCACTAACAATGAACTTTAATACAAATGTTTTTCACCCATTAGATAAAAGGCAATTTTAGAAGGCAAAGCATATGCCAGAAGAAGTGCTATTATTTGCTTTAGGTAAGTTCTGATCAATTCCTTAAGAGTAAATTTGATATAAGTCATTCAGATGGTAGAATTTTGATTTTTTTTTTTTTAAATTGTGGCTGTAAAGTTATAATTTCAGCATGATTTCATCATTGAAATGCACTTTATTATTTCTTAAATCTAACCAATAAGGACTTTTTGCTTTTCTTTCATGTAAATAATGTAATTCAGGATTTATTTTTTTAAGCCTTTTTGGGAAAAAGAATCTCTAGTCATTTTGAACTATGCAGATTCATCCTTTAATCCAAACTATATATAAATATAAACTATATATAAATAAAAAGCATAATTATCATAAAAATATGTTACAGCAATTTTCAGAGCATATGGTCCAAAAATATAGTATTTACTGAAGTAAAAATCTTAAATAGTGTATCAAATTCTGCTCTCGATGAAATTATGTAAATGTAATTACGCTATGAGGTTACAGGGAGGCATCTTACAGTAGAGAAGACTCCTGTGCCCTCATACACACAGAGAATTAAACCAGGTAGATGCATGCATAGAAGTGGAGGTTTGAACCAGACTTCTCTGTACTTCTCTTTTCATTCTTCTGAAGGAATACCAAAAGTTTTTGTTTCAGAGTGAATTCTTAAACGCATTGTGAGCAGCAGCATATGAGCACGTTCTTTTCTAGAAAATTCCAATTACTCATTCGTTTTAAGACAGAATATGTACACAGGAATATATGAAATAATATATTTTCCTTTTGCTTCGGCTAGGGTTCTTAACAGTGCCAAGCACAAGCTCTGATGCTTGCAGGCTAGAAACAGTAGGGTTTCAGGACGTTAGGATTTAGATAATCTTTTACAGTGTTTAGTTGATACATGCAATAAATTTTTACTCATTGCAGTTACTTTCCTTTTGTTCTGTATTCATCTAATTTGGGGAAAATAGTTGTATCCTTTTTACTTACATGTGTCTTTAGGTCGTTTTTGAGTGCTGGAGAGCCATGCAGAGATGGTTAAGAAGTTACCTTAGTCACCCATCTAGTTATCCTAGATCAGATGAATACCTACAGTTTTTAATTATATTTTAAATAAAATTCTTGCTGATACACAAGACAGAAAAGTATCAAGCTCCTCCTTTTAACTTGAGATTATTCTCCCAAATCATACACTAATAAACATTCCAGTGTAGAAAAACAATTAGTTATCTATTCCCTGTACTTACCACTATTGCAAGCCGTAATTACAGAAATATTTGTCACATTGATTTCAATAATGTTTAAATCTTTATTGATTACAGTTCCTAAACAACTCTCTGCTTTGTAATACAGACCTACAGTGAGGCAACAGACAAGCAGTAGGTGACAAGATTAGGTGGATCCTCACAGTTCATAATGGAAGAGATACAAGACAGTCACTGAAAAATACCCATTGCGATAGAGAAAGAAATACTTTCTATACTTTCTTTTCATAGAGAAAGAAATACTTATAGAGAAAGAAAGGGAAGAATGAAGTGAAGAAGCACTGAGTGAAAGGCAAAAGTCCAACTTTACAACACCTGCACGAGAATAGACAAAATTGTAGATATTCAAGTGAGAGAACTCTGGGCCACTCTATTCTTGTAGGAGTTTGCCATTCTTAAGCGAAGGGATTTTGGCATATTTGCATCTATAATACTGACTACTTTCAGAAAACCAACCTCCCTAAACAAGATTTCAGACCATAAATTGGCCTGGATCAAACTCAAATTCATGTGATGAACTAAAAAAAGAAAATGAAAGTAGACAGGAGACACAACTGAAGTCATGTTGGAGTAATTGTAAAGCTTCTAATTCTTATGTTCTTATTTTTAAAATCTTCTCAGTCCTTGCATTATTTTTCATAAATTCCCCCCTTTTTTTTTTCCACTTTCACTTGTTTTCCTTCTAATAAATGTACTTGAGTTCAATGTAAACAGCTGAGTAACTCAGCTTGTAAACGGGGCTGAACTTCAGTAAAACCATGCAATCTCTGCCTCTGACAGTCAAATAGAGCAGATCCAGACTGCATCTACAGGGTATGTGAAAAAGTGTGTATTTTCAACAAATAAAACCTTACCCAAATGCCTCACAGATGAGATAGTTTGTTCACTGAAGTCTAGCAAAACAAAACAGTATAAAAGGGGAAAAAAGCACGTGAGCCTAAATAGGAGTAGTATACTAATTCCTGTTTCTCTGTTCCAATAGTTACATTGCTGTGCTAGTTAACTCACTTAGGCAAACTCTGAGGGTACCGACTGAGGCAATTGCCATCTCTCTACTGTTTTAGATCTAATTCCACACACACTGAGCTGAAACTGCATCAGCTGTCTCTGAAACAGTATGATGAACTAATCACCAAAGTTAATTATTATTATTCTTAGGAACAACCATTGTAATACAATACGATTCTTAATAAACCAACAGGTGGAGATAATAAAGCTACAAACAGCTGAAGTTAACTTCTTACTACATGACTTTTAGCCCAATGTTAGTATCCTTAGCACAACTTCGCTGACTGCGATTTCCTTTAGCACATTAAAGACATGTTACAAAGGATGAAAAGCGTAGCACTTACAGTGATTTAACATTTAAGTGGTCTTTTTTGCCGTGAAAGAAAATACTCAAGAAAAGCTTACTGGCCATTTCATTTCTGGAGAAATTATTTTATCTGCTTTAGTGTTAACCCCCTTTTCAACAAGCTGTCTAACTTGGGCCTGTCTAATCAGGGAGGACAACAGAATTCCAGACTTGTATTCTGAATAGTAGAAGATGAGATGACTTAAAAAATCATGTTGTTTAAATTTGTAAAGTAATCTTTAGCTTCTTAATAGTCAGCATTCAGGCATGAGATATAATCCATGCAAAAGAACTGCAAGGTTCATCAGCCTAAGGAAAAACCTAAGTGGCTTGTGTGATATTCCTTTCAGGGGATGCCTGATTTAGCAAAGATTTGCCAAATCATGTCACAGAAGGAAAATCTTGCCAGCCTTGCCAATTCCAATTTAACCCTCAAAAATCTATCTATCTTAGTTATAATATATATATTTTTTCTATATATATGCATACATGCATAGATAGATCAATTGATCAATCAATCAACTGATTGATCTTAGTGTTCTATTTCTTTGCACGTTCCATATCAGGCAAAATCATCAAGTTCTCTCCAGAGACCAAGCATTTTTTATTTGTTTATGGTTTACACATTTGGAAATTAGTACTGCTCTTAAAAGTTATAAATGGACCCAGACAATTCCAGCTCTGAAAAGGGAATATGACCAGGAACAACATTTTTAAATTAGATCCATTAAAATACATTTCCTTCTGGAGCCTTCACAAAAAGAGCACTAAAGGATATACAGTATCTCAAAAACTTTTCTCCCGGCTTTTGAGATCTTTCAGTATATCTTACATGACTCACTTCACGTCCTGCCTTTCACCTCTCTGACAATTTGCATTTATTTTATAGCCAGAAGATATTCAATCTGCCTCAGCGATTCAGAAGAACACATTTCGCAATATCATTATTATCAGCATCTTATTGGATTCAGCATTGAGAAAGCATGTACTACACCAATATAAGCTATTTTGCGGCACACAAAAACAAACAATAGACCATTGAACAGATTTCAGTGGTCTGATAAAGATATTGGTGGAACAGACCAAAGATTTGATATTAGCTCTGTATTCTCCAACAATAGCCAAAGATTGAGGAAAATAAATAAAAATAGTGGCCATAAATGGAAAGGGTAACAATAATGTAACTTCAGAGACTTTTTTGCCTTTTAATCTTAATTACATTATTGGCATCTGGAAAATAAATGTTAAAGACAGAATGAAATCTGAGAACTTTGCATTGTTTTTTAAAATGGTTTCTTTTTGTCCTTCTCTAATACGTACATTTGATACACAGGTTTCTTCATAACACAAACCCTTGCTTCATTCTCATCTCTCACACCTCTCCATCTTACCCAGAGCGTACTAGTAATCAAGTTCAGATATGTCTTTGCAAAAAAACCAATCAGAACTAAATCTTACTTTATCATTTTTTTTCTGGGGAAAGAAAGTCAGGTTTCACACATACAAAAGTTATGAACATTATGAAATACAGAAGAATTAATAGTGTTTGGATGCATTAATATTCATTTGCATAACTATGTTTTAATAGGAGTAATGGACCATTTATGGAAACTCTACTCTAGTGCACCTAATTCAGGCTAGATGATAGCCAACTATGATTTATTAATGTACTATAACTTCTGTGGTAAAAGTAGTAAAAGTACACTTTATATATCTATAAACTGAATGCTAGGGATTGCAGTCTGAGAACTTTAAGGTAAAATACTGAAAAGCCTAGGTTTCCCCAATGCTCAGCCCTAACTCCATTTTCCAATATAGAAATGCAAAAACTCAAATAAGGGTGGTAATAAGTTTCTAAAGGTCAGGTTTCCAAATTATAACTCAGTATTTTGAAGGCAAAGTAAAGGATCACGCCTGAAATAAGTCATTAGAGAGCGGAGAATGTATGAGAGTTTCTTACCTCGGCAGTTGGGTAAAGGGCTACTCCACTGCCCATTGCTTCGGCACTGTGCTCGAGAAGCACCCTGAAGTAAGTACCCAGTGTTGCAAGTAAAATTTACAACATCATTTAAATTGAACTCACTGCCATTAGTCATTCCATGAGCTGGATTCCCAGGATGTCCACATGTGATTGCTGTTAAAAGAAAAACAGGCAGGTTAGCATCTGACTGAATGGTACCGTTCCATGGAATCACGTGCAGGTTGGAGCTCTTTCGATTTTTTTTTTACTTTCTGAATTTGTCTTTTAGATTTATACCAGAAATTTAAGAAAAAATAGGATATACTTATTCAGAATTCTTAACTGCCAGGAGAAAAATCTGCATTTTCCAACAGAACTTTTAGAATCTAATTTTTACCTTATGTTGAAAGTTGTAACATAAATAATCTTTTATATATATATATGCATTTTGACACCCATCTGACACGTATTAGAGCTTTAAAAATGTAGTCAGTTCACTATGTTTCCTACTAATGCAAATAAAGTATTTTTTCCCTGCAAGCTTCAAAATGTAGCAGGGCCAAAGAAATTGAATTTGATGTACTGCTTCAGAGCATTCTGGAGTTCTGAAGCATTCTTGTTCCAAAGTTCTTGAGTTACTTTGCTGAAGTAATGATCCTTTTAATCAGACTGTCCTATGGCAATAGAGGAATCATTGTTGGGAGTAAATCTTTCCCATTATGTGTATTAAGTGTGTTGATCATGCTTAAGTCAGACTTATAAAATACAATTCGTATGGTCAAGCTCTAGCTTTCCACATGACAAGACATTAAAATAACATAGAAAAAATATAGAAATGCATAGATACTGATAATACAAAACCAGAATGTGTGTGTGTATATATATACACACAGACAACTTTTCAACACTGTGCTATTGATGTTTATCATACTCAAATAAATATCCTAGATACGGGTTTATTTTTTGCTTTATTTATCTGTGGGTTGGGTTTTTTTAATTGAAAAGAATCACAGAATCACAGAATGGATTAGGTTGG
>NW_009610416.1:0-472 GCF_000690535.1 Cariama cristata
TGAGGCATAGACAGTTCTTTTGACGTGACAATTATCGAAGATCTTGCAAATCTTTGCCCACGTGCCGTCGTTGCGTTTCCACTCGAGCTGTCCCAAATACAGGTATGAGTGCACCTCTTTGGCCACACAGCTGCCGTCAGGCCACTGCTCTTCATAAAGGTGGCATGGGCTGCACAAGTGCTTGCCGGGAATTGGAGACATCTCAAAACCTTGCTTTAACCTTGCTGCACGTGTTCAGTCTCCCTTGTTAAGGTGGTGGGAACCTGAGCTTGCCGGTCACAAGAGGCTACGGTGAATGAGTCTCGTGTTCGTACAGGAGCCAGAGCCCCGCTCCGCAGTCGTGGCACTTGTCTCCTGTGCAAAGGGCTCCCCACTCGCACAGCGTGATACCCACCTCATTGGGGTTGCCCAAGGACAATGCTCTCCGGCTCCCAGGGCTTGGTTTGCGTATGGATCCCCAGGCAGCCGCTTC
>NW_009610416.1:692-1875 GCF_000690535.1 Cariama cristata
AACTATGAATATGTAAATGTTTCATGGTATATAATATGTATCTTTATTTTACTCGGTGTGCAAGTTTGGAGGAGCGATCCCCCTTGCACCCGGCGCCATAGTAAACATGCCTGCTTTATAACTCTCCGTGAGTTGTAGAGTTTGTTTCCGCACGTCAGTGGGAACCTGAGCTTGCCGGTCACGAGAGGCCACGGTGAATGAGTCTCATGTTCGTACAGGAGCCAGAGCCCCGCTCCGCAGTTGTGGCACTTGTCCCCTGTGCAAAGGGTTCCCCACTCGCACAGCGTGATACCCACCTCACTGGGGTCGCCCAAGGACAATGCTCTCCGGCTCCCAGGGCTTGGTTTGCGTATGGATCCCAAGGAAGCCGCTTCAGGCTCCCTACGGCACACAGGCAACATTGACAGTTGTGGCGGGGGACAAATTCTTCCGACTGCCCCAATGCAGGAGCACGGACAGGTGGGGGAGCCTTAGTTACAGAATGAGTGAACCCTGAGCCCACTGCACCAGCTCTTCTGAAAAATGCTCCCTGACACTATGGAAGCTGAGCAGTCAGCACCCTGTGCTGGCGTTCCCCAACAAAGTGATGCAGAGAGAATTGACAGTTGTGGCGGGGGACAAATTCTTCCGACTGCCCCAATGCAGGAGCACGGACAGGTGGGGGAGCCTTAGTTACAGAATGAGTGAACCCTGAGCCCACTGCACCAGCTCTTCTGAAAAATGCTCCCTGACACTATGGAAGCTGAGCAGTCAGCACCCTGTGCTGGCGTTCCCCAACAAAGTGATGCAGAGAGACTCACAGCCGCAACCTTTGTTCAAACGCATCATTTATTGGCCGCTTTGCACAGAGTAAACCTCGCAGAAGCAATGGAGTCTCTCCAAGAGGGAGGGCAGTCGCTGTCCAGGTGGTAATGGGAGTCTCTGTCGCCACCTCCTCCTCTTCAGCTGCATTGTGCCTGACTCCCCAGACTGTGCTTTTGCTGTGGAGGACGGGTGGGGCAGCAACTCCCACTGTGGATAGCACAGTGTCTTCTCCACATCCTGCATGCTCAGTACTGTGACCTCAGCTCATCGGGGAGTGTCAAGGGCCAGTCGATTCTCCATGCAGACCCCAGTGAAAATACGGAGGCACATCAGCAGTGTCTCTCGCCCCGTCCCTGCCCAGCCGGAGCTGCCAGCAGGA
>NW_009610416.1:1940-2812 GCF_000690535.1 Cariama cristata
CGAAGTTGTTCTTTTTAGCCACTGTAGTCATCACTGGCTGCTGCGCTGGCGTGACCGTCGAGGGGAGAATAGCATCCCTCTTGGCAGAGGGCTGCTGCACAGGGTTTTCCCTTTCCTTTGTGTGTCCCACATTCTCCCTTCTTTTCCCTCGTCTATGAGGTGGTTGTCTGCTGTCAGCCGTGAGCCCCGCAAACACAGCTCTGTGCATGAAGACCTCTTTCATTGGCCGTAGAACAGCAGTCTTGTGAGCCGAGCTTGCAGCTCATCAAACTCGTGCAGTGCCTTGGCATAGGCAGCCGGATCCTGCGCCAGGTGATGGAAGAGGTTGAGTGGCTCGGCCGTTTGGAAGGCGGGGGGCAAGCTTATCTCCTCGGGCACGTTCTCATTGCCAAAGAAGAAGTGGTTGAGGTGTTTCTCCTGCAGGCAGGAGTACAGGTACCCCATGATATCCTCCAGCCGTGGCAGGAAATCCCTCCTGCGCCAGCCTGAGGGGGGTAGGGTGCTCAGGAGGTGCATCACAACTGTCTTGAAGGTATAGGTGGAAAAGCTTGTGCCCACCTGGATGCGGGCACAGAACTGCGGGCATTTGAGGTGGAAGCTGTTGTGCGGGACCTGCCTGGCCATATGCCGGAAGAACTTCACCTCTGCCACAGCATAGCTCTCTAGCCACGTTGTGCTTGGGGTTGAGATCGCCTCTGTAGTTTGGCTGCTCACGAAGATGTCCGAGTTGCCTTGCTGCACCCCAAACATCATCTCAATAAAGAGGGTTCTCCTGGAGGCACTCATCAGCTGCAGCTTGCAGGAGCAGCTAGAGGGCAGCACTGTCATCTTGTAGCGGTGTGACTGAGGCACCCTCACCCAGGATGCACTCA
>NW_009610417.1:0-233 GCF_000690535.1 Cariama cristata
ACCCCCGCACATGCGCAGAGCGGGCACCGCGTGCCGCCGGCCCCCTCACCAAACCTGAGGTAAACCCGAGCCTTTCCTGAGGTAAAAACCTCATTTTCTGAGGTAAAATTGAGAGGGAAAAGGAGTTTCTAACCCTTTTTCTAACGCTGAGCGTCCCGGGACATCGATGCCAGCGGCAGCCGCCTCCAGAGAGACCAGAGCCGCGATGGAGCAAAGGGGAAGCGGCCACCCCG
>NW_009610417.1:273-1342 GCF_000690535.1 Cariama cristata
AGCCCCCGGGGTGGGAAAAACCCGTTTTTACCGGGCTCTACAGCAATCCCCCACCCCGGTTTGGGCGTTTTAGACCCAAAAATAAAGAAAAATCCACCTTTTGCCTCCACACAGGACAAAAACCCCACATAAAACACAGACAGCTAGCCCCAAAATACCCACTTTCCCTCTTCCAGAAGGGCAAAAAAGGGCTTTTTTGGGTTTTTTTCCTACCCAAAACCAGCACGGCTGTTTCTCCCTTCCAACCCCCTTTACGCTGTTAATTACAAAATCTGCAAGTTTTGCTAAATCACCTCGTTTCAGCACAACTCTGGCCCCTCCGCACCCAAATCACCCCATTTTCACCCCCTTTTGCCCAGAGCTGAGTGTGTGTCCCCCCCAAAACCCTCCACTTGCAGCCAAAAATGCACATTTTGGGGCAAAAGGGTGGGTTTTTTGCCCACCTCACCCTCCCAAAGTCGCTGGAGGTCAGTGAGATCTCACAGCAAAAGCGAACACCCAAAACTCTGCTGCTTTAGGTTTTCCCCCGTTTTTCCCCCTAATTGGGGCTGGGGGCTTCCTGCTAACGCACCGTTTGGGGCAAAAAACCCTGATTTTTGACTAAAAATCCCTATTTTTTTATGGTGACCAAGAACCAGCTCCCCCATCCCCTTACGCCCCATCACCTTAAAAAAAAAAACCCCTCTCGATCCTGAATTTTTAGGATTCCCCTCAATTTTGGGACATTCTCCCACTATTTTGGGATGGATTCCTGTTATTTTAAGATTCCCTTCCCCATATATTTTGAGGTGGTTTCGCCCTATTTTGGAACTCTCCCCTCTTATTTTGGGGCATTTCTCCCCATTTTGGGATCCCTCCCATATATTTTGGGATCCCTCCCATATATTTTGGGGCATTTTCCCCCCATTTTGGGGCATTTTCCCCCCCCCAAACACCACACCAGTCGCTCAGGGGGGGCTCTTTTATTCCATCTCCTCAGTGCTTCTTGCTGGCGGCGGCCACCTGGGGGGGCAGAGAACAGGCGTTACATGGCAGAAACTCGCCAAAAACGGTTAAAAAGCCTTAAACT
>NW_009610418.1:0-7898 GCF_000690535.1 Cariama cristata
TTTTCTCAGCGTGGAAGGAGGTTCCAGGTTAATCTTCACCGCCGCGCCGCCTAGCCGGCCCGGCCGTTTGCCGGAGGACAGTGGGATTTCTGCCCTTTGCCCTCCCCTCGGAGGCGATTACAGTGGGAGAGCACAGACTGAAGTTATAAAGGAACATTCGGATCCCCTGATTTTTATTTATTTATTTAGCAAAGGAGCTGTGCTATTTTCAAATCTTTATGATGAAAGGCCTAAAAACTTGTCTAAATTTTGTCTCCCTATTGTCTCCTTCAGCCTTGTTTTTAATACATTGAGGTTTGTAGATTAGTATGATAGGAAGTACCTCGGCGAAGTACCCCAGGTGTAACAGGAACCATAAACCCAAACTTTTTTCATTCCTTTTCATTTAAAAAAACCCAGCATTTCCTATTTTTTGCTATCTTTGAACTGAGTTCCTTGAATAGGAATGGGCACATCTAATGTTTCCCTAGTCTTTTTTCTCCTGCACAGGCAGACGTGTGGAAATCACTGCCATTACAGGAAGCACTTTTTTTCCGAAGAATCTCCTCAGCCACGTTTGTAAGGAAAGCTCAATGATTTTTTTTTCTCTTTGTTCATGCCTTGTGAGAAGCATCACAGGGAAGGAGTGAGGGGTCGGTTTGTACAACTTAAAACATCTTTTAATAGCGCAGTCAGAGCTTAATCTAGTGTGTAAAATATCCTTGCAGGACTATAGTACATGGGTTTTTCTTTAACACATTCAAAGCTGTGAAAAGGAGTCAAACTATTAATAACTGGGAAAAAACCTCCAAAAAGAGACTAACTATAGCAGGAAGATATCTTTTTTTTCCCCTCCTTTACTTGGCAAGCAAGCTGTAGGTGGCTGTATCTTATTTAGTTTATAAACAATACAAAGCCATAAATCCTTTGGACTCAAAATAAGAAGTAAATTAGTTCTGCAAGTAAAAAAAAAAAAAAAAACCAGAACAGAAAGTGAGCTTTTTGTTGCATCATAACCAATTCATATGAACCCATCAAATACCCAATACCCAGAAGCATGCCAGCTTCTAGTCCACTCTCCATTTTCATGATTACATGATTAAACAATTACTGATATCATAGTTGTAAGCTGCTTCTGTATACGAATGGCCTTTGGCATTAGCCTTCATTTGGCAGAAAGGTGAAGACAGTTAACAAGCGATCGACACCAGCTGAACTATTTTGAATACCACGTCTAGAAAAAATAGTATGCGCGCACAGTAAGTGTCTGAAACTGCCTCTGACAAGCCTCTGTAGCTGACCCTGGATCTCCGGCTTCACAGTGTAAATGTGTAACATACGCTGTACAGCATGTACTTTCTTGGTAGTTGCACAGAATTTCAGTGTATTGATATGCTGTGCTGCAGTTACTTTGCTAATTGATCATGTACCTCGAAATAATTAAACTAAGCACAGCTTAAAACTTTGTCTCAAAGAAAAATGATAAATCTGTGGATTTTCTTTTCTTGCTGATTTAACTTGAAAATACACATCGTATTTCTGTCATTATTCAGCAATATTTAGTATCTTAAACAGATACAAATGGCTTCTGGTGTTACAGTATAGGTAGTATTGTTAAGATGATTTAAGTAATTTGCTTTGCCGTTCAAAGATACTTTAGCACCCATGAAACTCACAAAGATATCTCTACATTTTTCCTATAGCTTGTGTGTGTGATTTTTATCTTTTATAAATTTGAGTAGTGCTTCAGAAGTAAAACTAACTTGTAGGGCCCAATCCAGCTTTTTCTGGAGTTAACTCCTGTGACTTTAAGTGAGTTAAACAAGCAAATCCAATGTTTTTTTTTCCCTTTTGTTAAAACCCAGAGAGCTAAGGAAAGACTCTTCTGGAGAAACGAATGCATACTACAAATCAGTGAAGAATATAGCTGCATTTCCAAACTTTTTTTGTCTAAATTTTGTGAAAACGTGTATTTTTAGATCGTGTTAACATTCCAGTAGAATTTGACTAAAGATAGCCAGGCAGAAAAACATATAATTCTCTGGTTGGTCTGTGTTTAAATAATCTTTGATGTTTTGTTAAAAAGGACTGTACAGAAATACAGCTTTTTTGTTTATCGGTGTTATCCCTAGCATTGTGTTTTTCAGGACCTGAAAGTATCATGCTTTCTTACATTTTTAATCACTCTCTGATCTCATAAATGTGTTGCTGAAAAATTACCTAGAAGAAGCAATCTCAGCTTCAAGTTTTGCAAATTAATAGCTGAACAGAATGGTTAATCATTACAAATTCTCTCATCTTTTACTGTAATGCCTGATACTGTAAGCTGTCAAAGAGTAATACAGAACAAAATCTTAGACTAATTTCCATATGAGAGGAGTAAGTACCAAAGGCATAAATAATACTGTTAGAGAGAATCACTTAATTCTTTATAGAGAAGTATATTCATTGTTTGATTGCAAATATTCTCAAATGAGATAAGAGCTTTCTTTCTAGGTGATTTCTCTAACTTAAAGATATTTTTTCCCTCTCAGATACATTTACCTATGAGAGACTGTGTGTGGACTGCATACACAGATTTCACCCCCCCCCCCCTTTTTTCTTTTTCGTAGGAGGAAGAAATAATTTTATGGAGGAGAACAGAACGAAGTAGCTGCAGACGAACCTGACCCAGTGTTTAGTTGTGTGAGTATTTTCAGCTGGCTAGAACAGAGGAATTAAATGAAGAATCTTTATATTCTTTTCATTAAACTGTTCGACAACTCCCTCACTTCTCTAACCCTCGTTTTCCACTCTACCAACCAGAGATAACATACATGCGTACTTTACTGTGATGTGCTGAGTCTCAATAACTTCATGTTTTCAGATGTTCAAAGGAGTAACTTAGAGATCCTTGTATAAAAAAGGAAAAAGCCGTAACACAAAATACAGTAATGAATTCTAGGCAACTTTTGGGTGGATATTGTCCAGAAACACTTTCAGGCTTGTTATTGTGTCCAGAAGTCATACATATTTCTTTTTTGCATGTAGTTCTTAAGAATTTGCTATTGTTTTTAATGAAAATTATCTACAGTTACCAGCTTAGCTTCCATTTAAATTTGTCAGTTCAAACTCTGCGTGTCTGGCTGAGTAGTCAAAAGAGCTTCAGCTCACAAATTAGGCAGGACCTCTTTAGCACATAACTGTTTGGATGTTAATCTGGAACCTTCAGAAGTTTAATACATTGAGGAAAACTTTGAGGAGGAAACAAAAGATTTTCTGGCTTCATATTGACATTTTATGATTTTTTTTCAAAGTTTGTGATAAAAAGAATTACAAGGTAGAGATTTTCAAAAACGTAAATGGAAGCAAGGTACTTATCTACCCCTTGAGACAATAGGAAAATCCACTTTGAAGTTCAGTGTAATGTTCCCTCCATATATATAGGTAATAACTCAGATATAGTGTGTTGCCGTTCAATTTTATGTTTGTCTTTGCAAATACTTTTGCTAATGTTTGCTAAATACCTAATTATGAGGAATTTGTTGACACATTTTAAAGAGCTTTAAACTTATACCTATGTGAAGTTGAAATATTTTTAATACTGTCATTCTGAAAGGCCAAATAAAAGCATGTGTTTCTACTCGGTCAAGTTTCTGGCCTTACAAAATGTAAAGTCCATTGCACTGATTTGTCATTAGTAGCGAGTCAACAAGAATAACTGAAATAGCCCAGTAATAAAGTCAAAGCAAGAGAATCCATGACCCCAGGATACATGTATAGCTTTCCTTTTTGCCATCCACTTCATTTCTTCCACACTCTTCAAGTCAAAGACACTCATTTAAAGATCTTTAAAAAAGACTTTTGAAAGCAATTGCTCAATCTTAATTTATTACAGAGCCAGTATCTTACAAAACCTCCAAATTTGGTATTATCACTGTAGAAACAAGTACTTGCGGCTCGTAGGTGCAAGAAAGATTAAGTACTATACTGCAAAACTAAAGTGTAAGACAAAAAAATAGCAATATCAGATACAGTGGTCAGTATGAATATAGCTATCCCAAAGATTGCGGGTTCACTCCTGCAAAAAGCTCTGTATTGGGCAGATACACTATACACATTATACACATTACGTTACATAAGCAGGCTCTCATTTCAGCACCTGTGCATCTTCTGTGATGACATGGCAGGATTGAAACCAGTTAAGGTAAATAATAATCCTGTTTGACCTTGTGGTATTTTTAAATTATATTTTGTTTTGCTTACTGTTCAAATGCCCATGCTGAGACTGCATTTTTCCAGAGTCCTCTTGATGAAAGTTAGCTTTTCAGGATGCTTCCTCTGCACTGAATAACTGCAGCTGGTCACTGTTTGCTTAGAAACCCTGTTTTTAAGCAGTCTTTTCAAAACAGACAGGAGAAGGTTAGAAAAACAACAGACAAACAAAAAAACCAGAAAACTAAAAGAGGTACACCTGCAGGTAAAACCGAATACTGAATTCAAAATAATATATGACAAGAAATAGGTGTTTGCAGGTATGTTTGGTTCTTGTTTTTGTAGTAATACATTGATTAGTGGACAAATCATTGATTTTGTTTATGGGCATGCTGTCTTTTGTTTGTTGCTTGTTTAAGTCTTGTTGCTTGGGATGGACAGCTAGCAGGGTGTTTTACTGTCTATGTCCAGATAAGTGAAGAAAAACAAGTTAGAAAATCAAGGCAGGAGTGGACTACAGTTATCATCTGGAAACATGACGGAAATCCTGTACTTGATTGCCTTCAAGCCCTATGTAGTAAACATGATAATTAATTTTTATTATTAATAACACACTTCACAAGAGTAAAAAAGTTCCCAAGATACCCTTTAACATTTTTCAGAATTTAATCAACATTCAGGGTCATTTTCAATTTAAGTTTGCAAAACTGCAACCATTTTTCTCGCTCCCCATTTCACATATGAATCATAAGCTGTAAAATCATAAACAGTTCCTATCTGTTGCACAACCCTGTGCTTGCTTGTGCATATCTTCCAGTGCGTAGCAAAATCTTGGACTTTGACACTGTTGCTTCCTCACACAGCACCACCCATCAACTAACGTTACTCATATTAGTGAAAATGAATCGAGAGGAAAAAAAAAAAAAACAAAAAAAAACCCAAAAAAAACAAACACAACAAAGAGCTGCAAACTAGGTTATTACAGATCATGCTACAACACTGCTCTGTTAGCACTGGACGCACTTGCCCTGGTATGTAGCACAAGTAATAGGTAGAGTTTTATAGCTTAAAGACAGCGCTAAGAAGTTTATATGCAAAGCTAGCTAAATGGCACAAGACAGTCCTTCCATGTAGGAAGCTTCAGAGCTCCTTTGCTAATGCAAGCTTTGTGTGCATCGCATGCTGGAGAGCCATTTGGAGAGGGGCTGCTTTCTTAACAGAAGCAACAGACCTGAGAATTGTTATGTGCCACAGATGGCACGTGGTCTATGCAGATGATGGTCTTCAAGATGGTTGTTGGCATGACGTAAAGGTTACCTCGGTGGATACCAGGTGTAGTTTCTCACCAGTGTTGTTTACTTTGTAGAACAACAGTTCCACTGGTACTGCAACAATGGAACAAGGTCCCTTGTATTGTGGAGAAAATCTTATCTGGTTAAAAGAACAAACAGAAATAGGACTGATATTACAATTAATTATCAAGCAAATTCTGAAGGGGTCTGTGTGCAGCTATGCATCTGGGAAGGTCTTAGTGGGATGAAAGAAATCTTGGAGATTTCAGTGATCAAGTGCCAAAGACACATTTACTTTAGGCAATGTGGAAGACACTTGCAGTGTCTTTAGCTGTACTGTTTGTACTCCAACAGTGTTTTTCATGAAAAAGCCAGTTCTTAGAATCATGTGACTAAGAGAAAATCCACTGTTTCATTTAAAAAATAAATTTCTGCACGGTTTGCGGAGTAGAGTTTGAAGAGTGAACCCTAAGTGTTTTTTAAATAGATCTCACATTCATGACTGGGTTCTCGGCATTTGCAATCCTGTGTTTGTGTGAATTCCAATGCACAATAGAAAGTGGAGGGTTATCAAATACATTTTGGAAAGCAACTAAACAACAGCTTTCAACACAGGGACATGAGAGGAGGGACTAGGAGAACATTTTCTTAACGCTCCTTATTCCTAAATCAGAGACGTCCACTAAAATAGCACTTCTGTTGTAGTTTTCGTCTGCAGTCTTTTCCATTGCATAAAGTATACTGAGTTTGGCTGACTCTTGAATTCCAATAGATTAGATTCAGCCAAACAAGAACACAGCAGAATTAGCTGCCATGTGTGATCTATGCCAACAAAACAGACGTCAGCTTGACAAATGCCAGTCTGATAATCGTCATGGAAAGCCAGAAGCAAAAAGGAACAACGTTAAATTTTTTAAAGCCTGCTTAGCAAGACTTTGATTATAGTCTCATTGTCAGTGAAACTCCTGTGGATGTAGTAGAGCATGAATTTATGAAAACTTTACAGAGGTTTGAATGACATTGTCTGCTTTGTGCCAGTTCTAAGTGAATATTATTCTCTTTATCATCAGCTGTGCTGTAGCCTTGCAAAGCATTCTACCATTATAGAAGAAAAAACAAGAATTGTATTTTCTTAGACCATAATGTAAAAAACTTAGATGAGAGAAAGTACTCTTTTGGCATTCATGATCCCTCTTGTTTAATTTTTTTTTTTTAATGTGTTCCACCTCATCTTAGCTTTTGTACAGACTTTGCACTGCTTAATGAAAATTGTTCATGAAAATATTACTTTTTGAAATTGAAGTTACAGAAGACTTATACAGTTAAGAAATTAATTTCACATCTTTTTGGCAATCATTTGCTTTTACTGTCCTTCGTTTTGGACCTTTGCCATACTCACTCCAAAGACGTGCATCTTATATGTGACATTGGAAACATGTTCTCAGAATTAATTATATCAAACTTCCATTTCAAAGTGAAGAAACCAGAGGAGATGGTGGAATCCAGCTAACAGATGACTAAAGAACAGTTCTGAAATGTTAAGACTATCTTACAGTTGTGGAGTGGAAATGCCAAAGTCAAGAATTGAGCAATTACTGATAAATTATAAAAGAGTAGAAATATGATCATGAAAAGAATTCATAAGCAGATCTCTCAATTAGATGGGATTATTAATATCTTGTAAAATCCACTGTGTATTCTTTGCATTAGAGCATTTAGCATTTCTGCATAAACAAAAGAAAACAAATGGTAATTGTTTTATACTTCTGAAATCCTTTGTCAACAGGCATATGGCAGAAACAGAGTGGAAAATCATGTTACTCTAAAGGCTGCTGATGAAATCATCAGATCTGCTATCACTTATGACAGTAAAAGGTTTTCATTTTCAATGACAATTGATGTTTTCTGCTGTGCAAATGCTGCTGTATCTTCTCTGAGCAAAGAAATAGGAGTAACAATTAATTTTGTGTAACTATTAAACCTTACATCGGGGGGGGGGAAGGGAAAAGGAAGAAAACCCCAGACAAATCAAACCAGAATGTGACGATGTCGGAGGTCAACAATCACAGTGGGGTTTTTTCTTACTAAGTTACCTAGGATTTGACTAGTTTCACATTCCTTTAACATGTATTAGAATATCAGAAGGAATTTGCCACACAGTTTATTGCCACATCTTCCCATTTAACAGATTCCTGAGGTTAAATTCCATGTTGGTCTACATGACCTAATAAGCAGCAGAATGGATGTTCTTTATTCAAACACTGCACTGTTAGTGTACCACTAACATTGCAACTGCTGTATAGTAGTGCTCAGTTAAGCTTCCTGCTCCTGGAAGGCACTGAGTGAGACTCTCACACCCTGCACATATTCATTTCTCATTGTCTTCGGCGCAATAAAGGATGCCTAGAGTTTTACAGGACTGAATTCAGCAGG
>NW_009610418.1:7929-21061 GCF_000690535.1 Cariama cristata
CCTACAGCGCCTGATCTTCAATGAGTTACAGTAGAGGAAAATTAGTGTATTATTAGAAAACACAACTGATTGTGCCCAGAATCCATGCAAATTGTCAGAAAGAGTGGTTTGCAAGTCACTTATGAGAAAACCTATAGCAACACACTTAACACAGTCCTGCTGGTATCATGGAGACCTGCCACAGCAGGGTTTCTCTTGCATGGCTTGTACCTGTAAGATCATACTCCACTGCATAGGCTTTAGGACTTAAGGGATTCTTGTATCTGTAGTGTAAGTGTAAATATATGATAGATGAGAAATCAAGATTAATAAAATGTATGTTAAATTTTCATTAATAATTGAAAAGCTTATGTGAAAAATCAAAGAATATTCAACTGAGTTGAAGTTTTACCTGCAAACTAATGCTTACCAACAAAAATACTGTATATTGTAGATCAAGAAAGTGTAGTACATGGTATTTAGTCTAACTGGGCAAAACAGCAAAGGATATCATTATAGCACAATAAATAACGCTATAGTGTAAAGCCTGATATGACTGTTTATATTGGTAGGCTAAATATGGAACTCTAAAGCTTTTTTGCAACAAAGTCCCTTTTTATACATATGTATCTGGAAGAAAGCATATTTTTTCTGAAAATCTTGAAAGGTTATAATCATGGTTTAAAATAAGTAACTCAATTTTTCCTTTGTGGTCATCAATTCCACTTCTCCAAAGAACCTCATAAACACAATGGGCCCAATGCCAAAACAAAAATTAAATGCTTGTGTGATCCTCAAGGGAAGACATACTTTAACTATGAAGTATTCTCACAAGAAACCTTGTAAAACTTACATGAAAGTGAATGATCTAGAGTTTGTGGCATTCACGTTTGTTGCTTTGACAGCACTGTTTATCAAGATAACTACAATTTTCAAAGAAAGACTACTTAATTTTGACTATATTGCTTTTCTGTTGGAAAGGACCTATAAATAATAAGTTCAGTAAGTTTTTGGGTTAGTTTGCAGTTGATTTAGTTTGTTCCACAGCAGTCAGTTAATCCCTTCAAAGTATCATCTATTCATCAGTTCATTATTTTCTCTAAGCGTAGATGGAATATATTAAAGCTATTTGGAAGCATTTAAAAAGAAAAAAGGTGGGAAAAGAACAGCACCCTGCATGTCAGCCCTTTAGAGAACTGAAAAAAATAGATGCTTTGTTGTATTGTTTTTGCAAGATACTTCTACTGTCCTTTCCCTTTTTCCTCATCTACTGTATTTATCTGTTTTTCTTATACTTATTTAAGCAACTGCACTTAAAAAGCAAGTCGGGTTACATTTGACAGCTATAGTTGCCCTTGTATTACCGTGGTATTCTTTAGCTTCTCTTCGCTTTTGTTACTGATATTTATAAGAGCTGGCTGTAATTTGGTAGCAAGCATTTTAAAAGAAGTGGCAGTTTAACATCAAAAGATACAGAAGAAGCAAAGGTCTCAGACTAGCACAAAGTTTCCACATACACAATATACTATTGTTTGTACTGCATATGCATAACAATTGTTTGAAAGTATTTAGCCTTGCTTGCCAATAACTTCTCAGTCATGTGTATGGGCCTAGACCTTTTACAGTTGGAGTTTTTTATTTGGTCTGCTTAGAAAGATAGAGGCAAAATTCCTCCTGGACTTCAGTGAGATCTGGATTTCACTCACAGTGAGTAAGTAACCTAACAGCACCAAACAGAATATCTGCAATATGCAACTCGATGGTGTTATATCTCAGAACATTGTGCCAGATCTCCTAACATAATTTTATTTGCAGCTAACAGAAAAAAGAAAATGTATATATTTTAATGGATTTCAGAAGCTTGCAAATTTCACTTGGAAGTATAAAGGAAAATTCTCTAATTTGTTGCGTTCTGCAGGTGTGGAGATAGATCTTGCTTAGTCAAGGAGCGTGCAGGAGAATATATGGAAAATATACTTGGTTGTAAACAAGGGAAAATATATGAGGCTGAATGTGGGTTGGAATGAAATAATGCATTACATTCAGTCTTATATTAGCATTTTTACTTGACATTATATGCAAACAGGAGATGATTCAAGCAGGCATTGGAGTCATAACAGTCTAGCAGTGATGAACTAGCCCATGGTTATTCAAACGGTAATGTGAATCAACGTTGCCTACAGGAGCAAGGCATTGAATTCATGGTCTCAATCCTAGGAGATCTTTTCCTCTGTCGTATTTTTGTGTTTCTAAGAATCACCACCGGACACTGACAATCCACCCTGAAGCATGAGTGGCTCCACAGAAACAAAAACTATGAAGTGCCATGTTTAGGTACTCAGTAATTTGAATATATTTTGCACCATTCAAATACATTTTACAAAGGAGAAAAGGTAGAGAAGAGATTTGTCTTCTCCTCTTTTTTTGGCTGGGAGGTCCAGGTGTTTGAGTTTGGTACTTTTCTAGGAGCATCTGATTCGAGTCTGTAGCTGTGACTTTTCTGTAGATCCCTGAAGTTAGGGATGGCTGTGGATTACAGATCACTGCTAGCTCAGCAGGTTGCTACCCACAAATACAGCATTAGGATATTGTAGTTCTGAAACCTACGGTTCCTTTTTGTGTGCTTTCCTCAGCTGTTCTTGAATAGTCAACAGGGAGCCTTGCTTAATGTTATCATGGTTTCTGTAGGAGCCATGCCATTGAGAAACCAGAACTGTGGGATACTGCTGTACTAGCTTCATTCTCCAGTGGTACCCAAGATACTCTTCTATTAGGAACTGCTCGAGGACCAAGCTCCTCAACTCAGGAAGTGTGCTGCAGAGAAAACACTGTGAAAGGCATGCCTTAGAGCTTTCATTCCATTTTCACAGGTTCTCTGTGGACCAATTTGATAGGATGCTGCAAACATGAGGGAGAAATTACTCCCCAGGCAAGCATAAGGAGAGAAATACAATGTAATAGCAGTGAAAATTCTAATTTGGACTATTAGTTTGGAGTGAAACAAATTAAAAGATTGAAGTCTGGAGGAGTTTTACTATTGACTTCAGTGAAATCAGAATTTTGCCCAGTTTAATGTACCATAGTCCAGGCCAGGATTTATGAGCACCCTGCATGCCGATACCAGGCAGCACCAAGCTGTATTTAATCAGATAGGGAGTGGAAAGTCAGAGCTGCTCTCTGTGGTGAGTAGCTTCAATAAATAGCGCCTTTTAAAGTCTTTACAAATGTGTTCTACCATCTTTTCTAGACAAAGGAAAAGCACTACACCCCAAGCTTTATTAATAATCATCAGCTGGTTTTGTTTTTGTTAAATAAACTGTATTCTGTCATTGGTATCTTTTTACTAACCTCTCAGCTTCACAGATCAGCACTCCAGTGCCTCACCTCCTCTGTTCAGATCTGTTTCTTTACCATTGTAAATACTTAGTTAATGCCACATGACTGCTTAGAAATTAAAAGATTGATGTTGTTCTATCCAGAATATAATATAGTTATCATAGTTGTAACAGTACTCACAACCTAGAATTTCCAGCAGTCCAGATCTGATATTTGCTTGTTGCACAACCTTTGACAAATCATTTAACCTCTCTGATCCACAGCTTACATATCTGCAAAGCAGATTTAGTAATAATTACCTACTTTTCACAAGTGTTGAGGGGATTAATTAATTAGTGTTTGTTAAGCACTTAAAATCCCTTGGATGAAAAGCACTAAGTTAAAGAAAAATTACTTTTAGGCTCAGAATTTTAAATGCTGGAAAGGATTATTGTAATAATTCATCTGATCTTAAGTATTAGAGTCTCTCTAAATTCACTGCATTTGTCTATGTGATTGCTGAAGAGTCTCTCTCCTCAAATCATGTCTAGTCTTGGATTTAAAAAGTTTAAGGGATGGGGATCTGATATCCCTGGACAGCTGTAATGTGGTGATACTATAAAACTACTTGTTACACAACTGGATCAAATTTGCCGAGCTATAGCTTTTATCCATTTTGATTTCATCTAGCCTTTTCCGCTATGTCTAAGTGCTCTGTTACCATCCTGTGTCTTCTCTTCTAGTGGATGCTTACGTTTCCCTTTGACTGAAAAATCTCTGTGATAAACTGGACCAGCTGAGTGACTCTAGGAGCTCGGTAACAACCTGCTTTTCACTTTTCAATTAATTTCTGTAGTTCTTCACAGAACAATTTCATAATTTTCAGCATTTTTGGTGTGGATGATGCAAATGGACTCAGCAAGCCACATAAAGGTAACAGATCCTCTCGCTTCTCACAGATAGTATTTCTCTGCCTACACCTCTAACTATTGCATTATCTCTATGAGTAAATTTGAATCAAATAAAGAGGCTTGTAAGCACTTGATTGTTCACCCTAAAGAGAAAAGCAGTGGCTTTTAAAGAAACCTTTTAGCCTATTGGTCTGTCAAAACAGCCTACGTTTGCTTCATTCCATTGCTTGTGCATTAAATAAGAGTAGCGTAAATGAACATTTTGCTACATTTTAATACACTCAAGGATCCTGTGTATGAATATCGGACTCTTCATTCACAGGAGTAGCATGTAAAAATCTACGTATTCCCCCATTACAGGGATACATTTAAAATTTTTCGGAGACTAAAGGTATGAATCACTAGCCTTTCTATGTATCATATTTTTGTAGTTTTACATGCTTTAGCACTTCTGTGATCCCCAGCCAATAACTGCATCTTGCAAGAATTTCTTTCTCCGAGCCCTTTTTTTTTGCTTCCCCACATTTCTTTCGCCTATTCCTTTCTTGCATTTTGCTTTCTCTCAAACTGACTAGAACAATCCTTAAGAACACAGTCTCCTTGCTCTATTCCTCTGGGACCTCCATCTTTATACTCATCTGAGCAATGAGTAAACTGCATTTTATTCAGTTCTTTTTATTCTGCATTAGTTAGATCACTGTAACCTGATTTTTCCACCAGAAAATATGTACATTTCCCATTTAATAACATAAATTATATTATTGACTTTCTTTGTTCTGTTTTTAAGGTAATGGTAAAGACATCAGTGACAAGAAAACCAAAGACTCTAATACGAGTTAGAAAGAAGCAGTATTGTAAGCATAAACAGTAGATTCAAAATACATTACGTGCTATAGAAGACAGAGATGGACCAACTTCCTCTGGTGTAGTCCCTAGTGATTTTGCCAGTCGAGTTTCAAATGCCAGGTGTTGAATCTTCACCTTCTCTTCAGAAGCTATTCCATAATGTTGCAGATCTAACCGTGAAGATTTTTATTCTGACATCCAAACTACGTTTCCTCATATTTTAGTCTTATGCCATCCTTGCTAGCTGCTTCCGTAACAATTGCTCTTCATAGGATTTACAATCTTGCAATGCATGTGTTGGAATTTAATTAGAAGACGTTTCAAATCAAAGTGATCAAAATTAGTTTTGCCTGTCTTATTGAACTAGGTTGATGTTAGTCCAATACTCTCTGACTAGGTTCTTTTAGATATTCCACACGGGAAGAGTTTTCATGTTTTAATACTGAATTTACTTATTTTAAGATGTTTGATGTTACATGGGATTTTGATTCAGCGGAGTGATACAGCAGTATACTGAAACCACAACACAAGGATAGTAAAGCAATTGCAATATACAGTCAAGTAACAATAAAAATGTGAGAAGGAATACATGGATTGAAGCCAGCTCAAGCCTGCTGCTCTCTTCAAAGATGATTTTGTTGGTTTCTCAGTTTTTATATTCTGTGTTGGGCTGAGCCACTTGTGCACTTGCCCCATGTTGGTCTTGCTGGCTTAGGAAGATATTTGTACCTTTTTGATTGATTCAAGGAGGCCGTTTACACAACCAGTTGATCCACTCAACTGATGGAGCCATTGATCTAAACCAAAGGCCACCCTTATGTTCCCTTTGTGATGAGGTAAGTTCAGCTTTCTTTACAACAGTTGTGGTCACTTCTTGTGTTCTTCCCTGAGTTTATGAGGGCATGTCTTTTCCCATCTCCTCTAAGTCTTCTTCCATTGTGGGGGCTTGTTGATCAGTTACAGTTGACGTGACCTGACCCTTAGTGATTTTGCAGTTATTTCCACAGAGAGAGGAAAACAATTATGTTAAGATACATGCACTTTAGCTAATGCAGTAGTGAGGTCATCAGGAATGAAAACAGCAGGGATTGCACAGGCTGTTACACATGTATCACACCATTCTGAAGAAACAGATAGCAAAATAAAAATACTGTTGAGATCTATACATTAGACTACTTCTAACAGTGAAATTGGAGTGCATTTGCCATCCAGGATTTTTTTATGCTTGTACTTTCCTGATGCTTTTTTTTCTAAGTGTCCCTGACAAGACTCTCATGACAGGACACTGGAGATGACAAACCTTTTGTCTGATGTGGTGCAGCTGTTCTTACATTCTTAATGTAATAGGAACATCACCAGGGCCACTAACTAGTGTCAGTCAAACTTGAGAAGTGTTTTAATCCAAAAATCTTTTGAAAGAAATACATTACTTAAATGGATTATGGCCCTTTTTCTTAAATCACCTTAAACAGCAGAGGTGAACAAACCAAGACTGATGTGCTTAAAACCCAGCTAAGGTTTATCTTAACTCCTTTCAGGCAAAGATCTCAAAGTAAATACCGATCTAAGACCACAGTATTCCTCTGGGAAGTATGCTTGACTCTGAATTATTCTAATAGCTTTACAAATGCATGAATAGGCTAAATGAATTATTCCACTAAACTCTGACGTAATACTGTTATTACATTTGACTTGAAGACCTGAGCAGACCACATGCATGTAATGTCTGAGTGAATTAGTGGTACACAAACACAACTAGGAACAGTTGCTACCGCAGCACAGTTATAACCTTGTTGTTATAAAGTGAATGTGTCAATTTATGTATTTATGTATCTACATTTAAGTGAATATACACTAAAAAACTGTATTATTGGACACAGGACAAGTCACAGATGAACACAAAAAAGCAAGAATCCTCACAAATAAAAAAGGAGCCTCTGTTTCCACTGCTGCTTACCATCCTCCACCTGTAGCACAGTGTGTAGGTTCTCTCCACTTTCCAACTGTACATGCCAGATGCGGGAGTTGTGGGGTTCTCCCTTCATGCAAGGCATGGACGACTCAGCACACCAATATGATGATCAGAGAAGTCGTTTATTATGTTCAAAACTGCATCTTATATTATGTTTTCTACTTCTGTACACTCTCTTGCTCAAGCTCTGATTGGCTACAAGTACTGTCCACGTGACTATCACGCTTCTTAGAAAGGATGCGGATAGGTGCTTATGCTATGCATAGCTTCTACACAAATTAAACACAAGTTCTTTGTCTAACACACAAGCTCTTTGTCTCACCTTGTTACTGTGACTTTATTTCTTAATTTTATCTATCTCCAGTTCCACAAGCATCTATCTCTTGTTCCACAAGCTTGCTTCTGTGTATAACTTTCTGCATTTTTCCCACATCTTATCACATTCTCAAAATGTCCTCCAGCTCATTCCTAATGTAAAATGATCCTACAGGAGTCAGCTGGTATTTGATGGGTGGGAAGTGTAGACACTCTTCATGATTTAAACCATGTCACAGGTCTTTCCTTCTTCCTCCATCCCTCAGATGCACTACGGTTTCAGAGAAGGGTGCCCCATCACTCCTGCTCCTTCTCACACTTGTACCTACAAGCTGCCCGTTTCTGAGGATTCATTCCAAGATGAAACTTCCATTCTGAAATGTCCTGCTGGTTTCCTAAGACATGGACTGCTCACTGGGAACTCACGGTGTTCATCAAGCCTAAAACTCAATGAATAATAGTTTATCTGAAATGATAAAGCCAGGACAATAATTTCAAGTTTCTTCCAAATTAATGAGCTGTGCATGAAACTTAATTGTTCAGCACATAGGAAGACAGCAACATGAGTAAATGTTCAATCTGCATCATAACTAACATTTCATATACAATTACATACATTTCATTAATACTCAAGTGCATTTGTGAAGTAAGCAAACTAGTATACATCAATGTAAGGTCTGATTTATAAACTGTAGTTAGCAGATAGGGATGCAGGTGGGCAGGAGACTTGCAGTAGAAGTGGACACTGGTGATAATACCCTCAAATGATTTCCTGCTGTCTACGGTTGACTGTAAGTCTTTTTGCAAGTTTATGGATCCAGAATTCTCCAGCCAGTAACTCAAATTTGTAAAATACAGCATGATCATCTGAGGGCTTGATTTATCTGCTGGATATGCACTGTATTCTCCCCAAAGATGACCTATATAAAAAGCAATGTAGGCATTACTAGCTTTCTGATTGTAGTCGCTCATCTGAAAATAAATTACAGCAATTAGTAAATACCCTATTTAATTTTTTAAAACTTTGTAAGATACCGTTATTTCTAATGGTAGCCTAAAAGTTGTTTGTGTGTTTTGCTAATTCTAGCCATTTTTGTGAAACCATGTGCTCTTGGGGAATCTCCTACCAGAAATACAGTGAGTTCTGCATTCTGAGTGACAGCTCTAGATTAACAGGTCAACAACGTTGTAGAAAGGTCATTGGCAACTCCTCTGACAGACAGATTGCCTTGAGTTTAAGAGCTTCCGTGTACATCTGGCAGAAGGACTGAGTGCTACATAAGATAAAACTTTCTAATAAATCTTGAGGAGAGTAAAGAGTGAAGTGGAACAGTTGAGTAAGTGGAACGAAGTGGAATAAGCCCAATCTTCATGGCATGTTGCCACTATCTTCCCAAATGGCTGCAAAATGAGCAGCCAGGGAAAAAGAATTAAAGGCAAAACATTTTGAAGCTGTAAGGGAAATCACATCAAAAAGGCCAAATTCATGTCACATCACCACTGGCTGCTAAGGCTTTAGCAGGTTATTTTGTATGACAGATAGCTTTGAGATCAGGCAAATCACTTTTTTTTCTTTAGGTGTGTTGCTTCGTTGCCTGCTGTGGCAGCTAAGTAATGGAGATTACTTCATGCCCAAGTGGGAATGAATAGGCTACTGTGTACAAGTCTGTTGGGAAGAAGAATATTTTGATTATCTTCAGCTCAGAGCAGGGTATTTTTGCAGATAGTTCAAAGCAGAGTCATTGGGTTGCAGTGAACAGGGTGATAGAGTAAATAAGAAAATAAGCTTAAATTAGTATTAATTTGAGTTAATTTATTAGTCTTTTAGAAATTTCACATTTGGCTATTTCTCTTCCACCTGTGGCCAATCCATGGCAGTCTCTGCTGCCTTGAGGTTAAAAAAGCTCTGGTACCTTTCTTGAGGATAGCTGTGGGTACTGAGACCAAGATCATTTAGTGTTCTTCAGTAGGCAGCATCTTCCTTCTTCCCACTTCACAAATGTCATTACAGCCCTGCCACAGAAGCACTGCAAAACAAGTTCCTGCACTTCTATATCAGGACAGGTTAGACAGATATGACACTGTCTGAGTAAAGCACTAATATGTTCCTTTATCCCTGCTGCAGTGTTGCAGTAGGTCAGGAACTGGCCCTGGGCAGTGAAAAACGGAAG
This sequence comes from Cariama cristata, assembly GCF_000690535.1. Lineage (NCBI taxonomy): Eukaryota > Metazoa > Chordata > Aves > Cariamiformes > Cariamidae > Cariama > Cariama cristata. Next base: position 17,439 of record NW_009610418.1, read on the forward strand.
AGCTTGAGAACCGAGGCTTGACTAAAAGTGTGATGAAAACCACATAATCTGTAATCTAGTGGCTGTAAATTTAACTGTGATGGCAGAATATCTATAATTAGAAACTGGACAGGCAGCCAGACAGTATAGAAATAGCAAAAGCTGGCAAGCTTTTGGTGAAATTTTCTTACTATGATGGATGATTCTGAAACTGAAAGAAAATTCTATTAACAGCTATGGCTCAATTATTTTTATAATGTGTGCTTTGTATGTCAGGGAGCAAAACTAGGGCAGTAAGGCAAAAAAACCTCAGGTATGATAGTTTTATCACATAGAAAAATTTAAGCAAATGGACAACTAGCAAGGCTAGCAAAGGTGCTTTCCAAACCAGAAGATGGTAGCATTAAGTCAATATGGTGCATTTTAGGCTTTCAAATGAAACTGCTTGACAATCAATAAGTGCACTTGCTGTGTGTGTGAAAGGAAAAGACTGGCATGAACCCTGCAGAAATGCTCAGCAACAGGTCATTAACAATTCTAAGAACTGTATAAAGTAAACCATAACAAAAGAAAGAAGCCGTAAGACTTATCTGAGATTTCCCCCATTAAGAGATGTGGCAGTGTACACTTTGCTTATGCCATCTGCACAAGTGAGAAACTCAGTCCAGTGCTCCAGGCACTGCTATATTAAATATTGATGGGAATTCACTGTATAGTAGATTTTTCCTTCCAAGGAACGGATAAATAGTTAATGAGGAGTTAGGCAGCCGAGTCCATCCTGAATGGGTAATTCTTTCAGTAACAACAGTTTGTTTGCCCCTTGAGGGTTCTTTTTTTTTCCTCTCTCTCGTACAATAAAATATAATTTAACTTAGGTTCATTATTTTGTAACCTAAAAAATATATTTACCTATTGATTGCTGGGTTCTACACTATCTGAGCACCTTTGGAAATCTTTCCCTGCTGATAAATAAACAATGAACAAGTAGCTAGTCAGCATTTGTCTGATGAATTACAGTGTTTGAAGCATCACAGTCAATGTGATCTAGTCAATAATAGACAGCAGCAAAAAAGATACCAGCCTACGAGGCACAAAATGAGTCTCTATGTTACTTTTACTCATTTCTTCCTAGCCACAGTGAATAAATACACCCTTGCACATTCTAAACCTTTGCTACTATCGTGGCAAGAGTCTTGGTACACTGAGCCAGCTGTTTGCCCACTGAGTGTTTATCAGCTATCAACTGACTGCTTCTTTGTTAAAAAAAGAAAAAAAAAAAATAAAAAAGTACTTTCTTTCTTGAGCATTTTGTGCCTAAAGAAGGTGGTAACTGGAGGTAGGACCCTTTTACTTATCTGCAGAGGGATACAGAGGTAGGAAATGATTCCTCCACAGCACACTACTAATATCTTTCAGTCAGGCAGTGAAAGAAGAAGTGCTGCGAATCCTCAGGAACATCCAAGTCTGGGAAACTGTATGTTATTCTTTTTCAGAAACAGACCCCAGTTGAGTTTTGACTTGTAGCTTGCATTAGAATAGAGATGGTGAATGCTTACAGGCAATAGTCACCAGCTCAAATAAAATTCATGTTAAGTCTTCAGCTGCATCAGCTGTTCAGTAGCATACTCAGAGGTCTTGCTCCAGATAGGCAAGACAAAAGGAAGTGCGTAAAGACTGTTGGAAACTTGTGCAGGTGTTCTGGGTCACCTGTTATGAGCATGTCCAACCTTTCATAGTGCCTGCATCTGTTTAGTAGCTGTTCGTGTTCAGTTCAGTAGCTAAACATAGGTCATTGGGTTGTTGATCTAATGTTTCTAAAATCCAGTAAGCATATCACAGGTATTTTAAGAGAAAACATAGCAAAGAATATTAAGGTTTTGTAGCTGTAGAGGGGATGTTAAGATACAAAAACATACTAGATTTTTGTGTAGGTATTTAAACATTTTGCTAGAATGGGTAGGCACAGTCAACTCAGTGCATGAAACAATAATATTGCTGACAATGCAACATACCATATGAGAGAGCATCTTGTAGCAGATCAACTGAATGCTTTTATAGTTGGGCCACCTTGACTCCACATCACCTTAAATCATCATAAAGCATGAGCTACTCCGTTGCACAAATAATGCTTGCTGTTTCTGCTATAAAAGGACAATCCTGAACACAGTGCAAGAACCAAGCCGACTTTGCAATATGCCTTAGAGAGATCCATAGAGGAGGACTGTCAGAACATAAACATTTCATAAAGCAATGAATCAGTATTATATTAAATAAGAAAACCTGAGGATTGACAGCCACGTCTGAAGTTAATGGGGGAAGAAATTTTTTGGCTTCCGTTTTTATGTTTTACAAGTAGTCCTGTTTTCCCAAGACAATATAGCTAAGTATTAAGGAAAAGAATTTACCTGAATACAATAGAATACTATACCTGAAGTATAGTCCTCTGATCAGTTACTCCCAAAGCCTCACTACCACAAAATAAGAAGGAATACTGGCCATTTCAACACAACAGGTGCAGAGAAATACAAAGAATGCATATTTTAAGCCAAACCGGCCCTCTGTCGCCAGGGGAATTTATCTGAATGGAGAAAGTTTGTGTTTGTTGCTAGCAGTCCACAGGAGTCTGGGTTGTCACTACAGCTATTGATCATGCTGACGGCACCCTTTTACCAAAAGACATTGCTTTTCAGCCTTTTCCCCAGCTCCCCCCATACCTGTGGATAGAATAACAATGTATGCCAGTTTCTGTCACTGCAGCCACTCCCCTGTTCTGCAGCTTTTCTCCTACTGTGACCTTAGTCACCTTTAACACAGACAGGAGTAAATTTGGGTTCTCATTCACAGATTTTTTTTTTTCCTTGTAAATTCATGATTCTACAGAAAGCAACCTGATCACCTAGGAAGTAGAGCACAACCCCGTAGGTTGCAAGCAGCTGCCCACAGCGACCAGTGTGTATGTAGCAGACAGGGCCCTTGCATTACCCGTTTAGGCTCTACTTTGAGTCATGAAAGTAAGAACTTAAGAAGATGAAATTAGTCCTACTAGATCAGACCAAACCATCTAGCATGGTGTCTTGTCTCTGTCAATAACCAAAAGCAGATGGTGAGGGAAGTTATTTATAAATGTAGTGTCAGCTTGTGAGGCAATTTCTGCATTTTGGTACACTGTGATGCACCATGGAATGTGACAGAGGCTGAAGCTTTCTTCTCAACCTAGTGTAGAGGAATTGATGCCAGAGAAAGATGAGGTTTGTGTACTTTTATCAAAATTCCCATTAAAAAGAAATAATTCATCTAAGTACCACTGAGGATTGCCTGATGAAAATAAGGTGATAATGCTCCTGTGTTTACAACTTCATGCAATTTAGAGAGGAGCATCAGTAGTTCATGAAGAGCAGCTAAATCAGTCTGCAAACCATGACAGTGATGACAACAGCTCCTGAAGGAACTACTTCAAGGATTTAGAATCATAGAATTATAGAATCATTATGGTTGGAAGAGACCTCAAAGACCATCAAGTCCAACCTTCTACCTGATGTCACCACGCCCACTAAACCCACTAGACCATGTCTCGAAGGACCGCATCTAAACGTTTTTTTTAACACCTCCAGGAACGGTGAGTCCACCGCCTCCCTGGGGAGCCC
>NW_009610419.1:0-361 GCF_000690535.1 Cariama cristata
CCCCCTACGTGGATCCTCGCCTGCCCCGTGTGCCCTCTCCCCACAGGTCCTACAGCAAGCAGAGGGCTGCCATCGACAGGGAGTACGGACAGGTAAGGAGGTGCCACCGGTTTCGAGACCGATGGCCCCAGGAGACACGGACACCGAACCCCGTCCTTCCCGCGTGGGGTGTTGGGAGCAGGGCCTGGCCCCATGCAGGCCATGGGCAGCATCAGAAATTATCCGAGCAAAGCGGGGCTTGGCTGCTCCGTGCCGGCCGTGGAGGGCAGTGGCGGATGGGCACAGCATATTCCCTGCCGGGAGGGGACACCGACCACGTCAGGGCACCCGCTGGGGGGCTTTGCTGAGCCCAGCGTGGGCC
>NW_009610419.1:976-1200 GCF_000690535.1 Cariama cristata
GTGAAGAGAGACGGGCAACGGGGCCGCGGCGAGGCCGGTGACTCCAGGTGGGCTGGGGACAGGGACGGGGACGAGGGGCTGGGGCTGGCTGTGCCCGTCTGTGGCCCTCTCAGCTGGGAGCTGCCTAATGCCAACCATGATTCAGGCATTCCAGGGATGCAGCCCTGGGTGGGATGTCCCCAGGGATGTGGTACCCAACTCGGAGGGGACCGCAGGGGCTGGGG
>NW_009610420.1:0-284 GCF_000690535.1 Cariama cristata
ACCCTGAAGCAGCACAGCATCGACCACGAAGTGTGGACTGAGCAGCCCGAGAACACGGCCACTTGCCTGGCGCTCAGGCCCTACCCGAAGGACCAAGTGCACCAGCACCTGAAGAAATTCAAATTGCTGAAGTGAGCGGGAACAGGCAGGGGCAGCTCTCCTGCTGGGCCAGAGCCGAGCTCCTCCCTGGGCCGGCCCCTGGAGAAAAGCCGCTGTGTCTTGTGAGGGCTGTGCTAACGCTCAGCGGCAGGCAGGCTTCTCCCCGGGGGCGAGGAGGTAAGCCG
>NW_009610420.1:635-963 GCF_000690535.1 Cariama cristata
TTCCCACCTCCGCCCCACGCTCTGTGGCTGCGCAGCCATGGTGGATCACTTTTTCCTCCTGCACCAGCGTGGCCAGTTTGTCCATGATTTTTATTCCCACTGAACTGTGCGGTGAAACCCTGCCGAGAGCCACGCGAACAGCAGACGGCAGCATCGGCCGGCGAGCTGGGACTCGCCACGGACCTCGTCCTGCTGCCTTCTGCCTCGTTTACACTAAAAACGTTTGAAATGAGCCGCTTAGTTCAAAAAAAAGTGCGTTGTCAGCTAGAAGCGCGTGTGCCCCACCTCTCCCCGTCCTGGTCGTGCTGTCAATGCCGCTGTCACCCCC
>NW_009610421.1:0-287 GCF_000690535.1 Cariama cristata
GGGTGGCTGGGGATGCGCGGAGCCGGAGGGACTAGGGAGAAGCGAGAGGTCTTTCCCTCCCCACCGCCGCGGAGGAGCTGGGGCCGCCCGGGCTCGGGGCATTTCCCACCAACTGCCGGGTTTTATCAAAGAGGGAGGAAAAAAAAAAAACCTGGCTTTGGGCTCCCCGCTCTCATCTTCCCGGCGAGCTGCCCTTCTCCCTGCCAGGAAAATACCCCCGCCCTGTGTTTTGGGAAGAGGAGGCTGGATTTCCACAGGCCTCGCCTCGCTTTGAGTATTATTTTTTT
>NW_009610421.1:343-1102 GCF_000690535.1 Cariama cristata
AAACAATCTGCCATCGTTTATTTCTCTAAAAGAGGCCTCGGAGCAGCCGCCGTTTCGTTTCTTTCTTTTAAATTCCCCCCATGTGCTGCAGGTCAGCTCTGTAGGGGCCGGGGGACATTTCCAAGAGCCGAGGAACTTCTTTGGTAGGGTCCGGCTCTTGGCAAGGGCTTGGGCAAAACCTCCTGAAATTAGCAGTGCAAACATTGACAAAAAATTAAAAATAAAAAGCCAGAGGGTAAAATGTCCTTCTGCTACCAAAGGGAGAGCAAGGCTGGCCCCGGTAGATTGGTAAAACCCTCGTTAAAAAGAGGTGGAACCCATTGGGGGAAGGCATGGGAGGCACCCGGCAGGAGATGGTCGTCTCCCAGGAAGGAGGAAAAAAAAAAAAAGAAAAAAAAAAAAGAAAGGTTTTTTCTCTTACAAAAGCAGCGAGCTAGGATTTTCACCCGGAGAGCCGGCCAGCTGAAGGAGGGATTGTAAAAGGAGTTGAAAATTAGTTCGCAATGTCTGAAAACAAACTCTTACTTAGAGGTAATATTCAGAGCTGAATTGGAATTTACTCCATTGTTCTCCAGTGCTCTCCTTTGTTAATATTTAATTAACATACATCCTCACAATGGCTCGGCCCGGGCAGAAAAGGCTCCTTGTGCTGCCGAGAATAATATTCCCGAGAATAATCCCGGTGATTCGGATCGGGCCGTGCAGCGCCATATGGGCACTGCAGCAAAGCGGCGGATTTCTTCTCGCAATGTAAACAGG
>NW_009610422.1:0-7309 GCF_000690535.1 Cariama cristata
TTGGGCTGGGCGTATCCCCCTCAGTGGAAGGAGGCTTCAGTAAAGGCCTTGCTGACCTTTCCGTGTGGGGAATGCTCTTTTTCCCCTTTTGTTTCGTTTTCTCTCCCTGAGAAGAGAGACACGGGCAGTTGTTTCACAGACTTTGGGTTGCAACACTTCCTTCCCAGCTCACCGCCCTGCCTTTGGTGCTTCCCACCCGTAGGGCCTGTGTGAGGGTGCAAGCTTAGCCCCGTCCCCACGCACGCAGCCCCACGCAGCATACCTGAGCGTTTTGTGCAGCGTGAAGTTGGGGAATGTGCTTATTGATTTGAGTGGGAGAGTGCGTTACTCTGGCGTTTTGGTGTTTTCTTACCCATGGTTGTGAGCTGCAGGTCAAAAATGCCAATATTGTCAGACTACACTAATGCTATAATGACTGTAAATCAGAAATAGTGTGGCAGTTATCCTTATAATAATTATATAATCTGCTTAGCGAATCACATAATTACTTTATAAAGGAGCAGTACAGATTTTTCTGAAATGAGCTAATTTGATCTGCTTTTTAAACTGCTTAGTGTAATACCCATGTGGTAGCAAATAGTGCTAGTCTGTTACACTCATTTTGCACTTGGGTTTCTTAACTTGTAGGAAAGAATGCAAGTTTGTTCACAACTTCCATTCGGACCACAATCTCTGTGTTCTAAAACAATATGGACTGGAGAAATTAAACAGGGGTGAACTTTGCCAGCTTCTGCTTCAAAATGACCCTTCCCTCTTACCAGAGGTGAGTAGCACTGTGACAGTTTCTTAGCCTTGTGTTTCAGTGAGCGTCATAAAGTGGAAGAGGCTTGATAATAGATGGAGATGTTAGGTGTCAGTTTAGTTAGCATAATGCAAATCTAAAACTTTAAATCTACATCCTCTGTGGTGGGTTGACCCTAGTTGACAGCTAAGCACTCGCACAGCCCCTCACTTCGCTCTCCCCTGCCCTCAGCCAGACAGATGAGAGAAAACAAGAACAACAAAAGTGACAAAACTTGTGGATGGAGATAATAAAGGCAGTGTAGCAAGTGGAGGAAAGAGGGGAGAAAACAAGTGTTGCAAAGGAAGTTAGTCACCACCTCCCACAAGCAGACAGATGCCCAGCAAGTGTCTGAGTGAGGGCCAGCATGTGAGGACTGCCCCCCCCTTTTTTTAAAATTTTAGAACATGACATTATATGGCATGGAATATACCTTTGGCCAGTTTGGGCTATGTCCTGATTTTGTCTCGGGTAGAGTTAATTTTCTTCCTAGTAGCTGGTACAGTGCTGTGTTTTGGATTTAGGATGAGAATAATGTTGATAACACACTGATGTTTTAGTTGTTGCTGAGCAGTGCTTACTCTAAGTCAAGGACTTTTCAGCTTCTCATACAGCCCTGCCAGCAAGGGGGCTGGGGGTGCACAAGCTGGGAGTGGACACAGCCAGGACAGCTGACCCCAACTGACCAAAGGGATATTCCATACCATATTACATCATGCTGAACAATAAAACTGGGGGGAGTTGGCTGGGGGCTCATGGCCTGCCGCCTAGGAACTGGCTGGGCATCAGTCAGCAGGTGGTAGGCAATTGCATCGTGCATCACTTGTTTCGTGTATTGTTTTCTTATTCTTTTCCCTTCTTTTTCTGTCCTATTAAACTGTCTTTATCTCAACCCATGAGTTTTACCTTTTTTCCTATGCTTTCCTCCATCCTGCTGTGGGGGAGTGAGAGAACAGCTGTGTAGTGTTTAGCTGCCTGCTAGGTTAAACCACAACAGGCTACCTGTCCCAGCTGTGTCCTCTTTCAGCTTCTTGCCCACCCCAGCCTACCCTGGGTGGGGGCAGGCAGAGTGGAGAAAAAGAGAAAACCTTGACACTGTGCAAGCACTGCTCAGCAGTAGCTGAAACATTGATGTGTTATCAACACTGTTTTGGTCACAAAACCAAAACATAGTGAGGTATGGTCTGCTATGAAGAAAGTTAACTCCATCCCAGCCAGATCCAATACCTTTTGCCATCAAATTCAGGTCAAAATAGTTCACTGTTCCAAAACTAGAAAACCAAAGAGTTCAAGTAGTGACGCAATAAAATCCACTATCCTACATTTATGTGACTTAGAACAAAATCCCTTCTGCTTGAGAATGTCTGTAAGATGGTTGTTGTCTGTTGAAAGATCTTTCTAGACATTAACAGGGAAAAGGAAAAACCATCAAGTAATTATTTGGAAAAGAAGAAGAAAGAAGAAACTTGTATGAGTCTTTTAAATGTGAATGTAAACATGTTGCTGTAAAAATTGTGAATTCAAACAGTCTATATGAGCACATTGTACTTTAAATTCTTTTTTTTTTTTGCCTCTACCCAAGGTCTGCTTGCATTATAACAAAGGTGATGGACCTTATGGATCTTGTACCTATAAAAAGAACTGCACCAAACTGCATGTTTGTCAGTACTTTTTGTGGGGACACTGCAGATTTGGCAGGAGCTGCAAGCGATCCCATGACTTATTAAAGTCAGAATGTTATGAGAAACTGGAGAGACAGGGAATGAGCTCAGACATCATTCAGAAACTACCCACCATTTATAGGAATATGTATGACATAAAAAATGGCGACAGGAACGTACATGACAAAGAAGATGCCAAGTCTTCACCATGCAAAGGTAAATTATATCATCTCTTGAAAACATCAGAGGAAGAGTCGCTATAGTGAATGTAACATTCTCACAGATGTCATTAAGAAAAACTGAATTCACATCTTGATCTGTCTTTTAGGAGGGACCTTGCACCTATCTCATTGACAGATATTTGTGTCTTGACAAGTGAAGTGGATTTCAAGGCATTATGGGTTCCTGAGAAATAAAGTGCTTGGTGTTTATAAAAATCTTAAATTTGGGGTTAGAAAAGCATAATAGGAACTGGAAATAGGGAGAGCTGTAATTTTTTTCTTGGTAAAAAAACATAAACAAGGGTAGAGAACTGTTTAAGAACAGCAGTGGCATTTACTTGTGTGATTATAAACTATTTTGTTTTATTCATTTTTTCTTTAATTTAGCAATTGTCTGGCACAGGAATTCACAGACAGCACTATCCTAGTTACTTCTCAGAGATGTAATATTTTGTTTGTTCTTTTCTTTTAAAGTTCCTTAGAATTGTAAGTTAAGTATAATTTAGCAGGAAAGAAAAGGATAACAGAATAGAAAATCCAAGTGTGTGTGTGTGCATCTCTGCTATTCTCCCTGCAGTTCCATCTTCCCTTATTTGCTTCCTTAGGTGTGCTTTAGTTTACAGAAGTATCAAATTTTGAGACTTCAGATTTTATAGCTGCTGAATTGGAACAGCTATGTGGAATGCACGGTTAACTCAAGTTCACCCAGAAATGTAAAGGCATTGGATTCTGTTCTTATTTTGCAGTGATAGCTAAAAAGTGTATCTGAGGAATTTAGCAATTGCAGGAAAGTCAAGTTCAGAAAGGATGGATAAAGGGATAGGATTTTTGAGTATACAAGGTTATCAAAGACTTCAGTGTCTTTCTGGAGCTGAATGCAGTTATGTAGTTATAAACATTGTTTTTAGGCATCTTCCCTACCCATAGGTGCACTTTTAAGAGGGCTTGTTGAAACAAAGTATATTAATAAGACTTATAATTCCCCCTTCTAGAAAGAAAACACAGCTCTAGCCAAGAATCTTCAACTACAAATGATGATGAACTGGAACAGATCTGTTTGTATCATCTGTACAAAAGTTGTGGCTTTAAAGGTAGGTTCTGACTGTAGCAAGTCCAGCCTATTTTCTCATAAAGAAGAAGTAAGAGATATCTTTCACAGAGTGTGGAAACTTCAGAGCTTGTGCTTATCTTTAGTTAAATCTCATTGTAATCTTGAGTGCTGGTAGAAAAGTGTTTGACCTGCCTGGTGTACCAAACAAAGGAGCTGTTTTGTTTTACTCTGAAGTGTATAATATCCACCTGTGTTGGAGATTGGCTACTCCACCTATGTTCACCTAAGGGATTGCTGAATGATAGGAGTTCCATTTCCAAATAGCTACAGAAGATACTCTGAATTCTACGTTCTTCCTCGTTTCTTCTAGCAGTCTTCTGTTCCGTTTGTCTGAGCTGTCTACCTTTCAAAATGTTCCAACTTGTCCAGGAAAAAGACTGCTCTGCCAGCTTTCTTATCCTTTTGTCATCCTTCTCCCTGATGTACTGCACACCTTCTCATATGAACTTTGTGTTGCAGTCTCCTTGACTTTCCCTGTAGTTAAGTTGTCTGTTGTTCTACTATGAAAACTAGCCTCAAGTTTATGCATACATGTATTGGTGATGCAATATTCATTCCTATTGAATGCCTGCATACTGACTCTTCAAATGATTTCTGAGTAATACTTATGATACCTGGGCCACTGCTACCAGTACTCTTGTTCCTTGTGAGGCCTGGACCCTTAAAGACTTCTTGAAGCCTCTAAATGAGCTACCTCCTATCCTAAAACTAAGCACTGTTGTGTTAGGGTTTTTTTCCTCAGTAATACCACTTTGGAACTAAGTGGTTAAGCATAGACTAAGTCTACACTGTTATTCTATATATGAAATAAAAGCCTTGTATGAGCTTGTGATCTTGAGCCACTGTAAATTTTTGTCTCTGAAACTGAGAAGACAGAATAGTCCTTCACCACTGAGATCCTGCTAGCAATTTTGGTGCACAAAGAGAATGTAGTAGGTAAAGAAACTGAACTTCTGTATAAGGTCAAAAATTAAGTTTTGCTTGCTCATGCTGAAAAGTTCTGAACCACTGCTTATAATGATTCCATATGTGAAGACTTTCCATAGCTATGCATTTGATACTTTCACCAGCTAGGTATACAGCCCTGAAATGTTGGGAGCTTTTCTCATAGTCTCTAAAAATAATGCATCTCTTCTTTTTTTTTTGTACAGCCCTGAAATCTTGGGAGTTTTTCTCATAGTCTATAAAAATAATGCATCTCTTCTTTTTTTTTTTTTCTTTAAAACTTTTATAGACAAGTGTATTAGAACTCATTTTCACTTGCCATATAGATGGCAGATCTCTGATGGTAATACCTGGAAGGACTTCAAGAATATGGAAGAAATAGAAAAAGCATATTGTGACCCCCAAAACACCAGGTATAAACTCTTATAAAATTTAATAATGTTTGGAGTTTGCTATATTGGACCAGATCCTTAGTGGCTATGAATTGCTATGATTATATTGCAGTCATTACACAAGTAGCTTTATTCGGTATTCTTCTGTTGACCTCACTTTGTTGGAGATCTGATCCATTGGGACTTACTTTTGCCTGGAGCCTGTATAGGACCCTCTGGGTTACCATACTGGGTTTGGCTGGGATGGAGTTAACTTTCTTCATAGCAGCCTGTGTGGTACTGTGTTCTGGATTTGTGACTAAAACAGTGCTAATAATGCACCAGCAGTTTAGGTGTTGCTGAGCAGTGCTTGCTCAGAGTCAACGCTTTCTCTTTTCCCACTCTGCCGTGCTCCTTTGCATTGGGTAGACTGGGGGTAGACAAGGGATTGGGAGAGGATCAGCCAGGACAGCTGACCTGAACTGAGCAAAGGGATCTTCCATACCATGTAACATCATGTTCAGCAGTAAAACCTAGGACAGAGGAAGAAGAGGGTTGGGTTTTTGATTACCAAGGCAGCTGCTGTTTGGAGGCTGGTTGGGCATTATACTACCTGGGGAGGTGGTGAATAATTTGCTTTGCTTTATTTATTTGTTTATTTATACGCACACCCTTCCTCACCTATTGAACTGCCTTTATATTGACCAACGACTTTTCTTGCTTTTGCCCTTGCTATTTTCTATCCTCTGTTGGGGAGGGGAGGGGGAGTGAGCGGGAAGCTGTGTGGGTACTTGGTTGCTGACCAGGATCAATCCACCACAGTTATTTTATGTGACTGACTCGTAGACTCTAGTATTCTTTGCTGTGAAAAAATGTATAAATACTTCCTACTGCTGCTACCATTGGAAGTCTTAATCCTCACTAAGAATGGCTGGAAATCTGAAGAGAATTTTATCACAAGTACTTGTGGGAATATCTCTCTGGTTAGAGCTTGTCAATACACAGCTTGACTCCATGATTAGAAGTAACCTTCTCTTTCACCTTTTGAGCTGGAGGATGGGAAGATAGCTTGAGATTTGCCCCTCCTACCCCCTTTTCCCTGAGTCCATGTTGTGGGACTGGTAGAATATCTTCTGTACCTGGAGAGAGAGATACTCTTGGGTGCAGAGAACATTAAGAATATGGAAATACCTTTCAGAGTTTGGAACTGGTTATGTAGCATGGAGAGGGTATTGGAAGGGGCTCATAACAATATGCTGTGTCCGGTGCTGGAGAATTTGCCTAGCCGCCTTATGTTATGTTAGAGGCTCTTTGAAGCCATGCTTGAGTTATGACAGTGTTCTGTTTACAATATGGTTGGTTAGAAAAAAGGCGACAGTGTATGTTTTCCACTGTTTCTGTTCATCTTATGTAACTCACCAGTTTACGAGTTGGTAATGGTTTACTGCCCATGGAACGAATGTGAGATGTAATACTGTAATGCAAAATATGTACAAACGCAAGGCAGAGCTGGGATTGTTGTGGAAACTGCAGGTTTGTGTTCTGGTTTTGAGTGTTAGAGCGATGTTGGATTAATTTGCAAATTTGTGGTGGGCTTCTGAACCTATGTGTAAAGCTTTACAAACAGTTCTGATTTTTTTTTCTCCTTTTTTTTTATAGATTTAATAATGGAGTTACTGAAAGTGGCTCTGTCTTGTCATCTATCTGTTTTCTGAATATGTGCTGTGGGTTTGCAAAGGTTAGACGTCTTTCTACAGCCTCCTCTGTGACTAAACCGCCTCACTTCATTCTTACAACAGAATGGGTCTGGTACTGGAAAGATGAATATGGCCTGTGGCGGGAGTATGGAAAAAAAGTAAGTGTGGAGAAATGCGGAGACTCTCAACTCTGTGTTAAAAGTACAGAGCTACTGAAAAGGGCACAGTGTGTTTATCCTCCCCCTCTTTTATTACCGTCTCCCTCCCCCTCACTCGTACTGTGCAGATGGACTTTAGAGACCTAATGGGATCTTTTCCCTGTGAATTTGATTGGGGAGTGCTCACTAGTGAGTCACCAATATTATTGACAGATAATTCTTCAGTGAGTCATGTGAGATAGGATCACATTAATACGTTCTTTTCATTGTTCCTGACTACAACTTCCCTTTCTGAGCTTTGGTAAGGTCTAGTTGGTGGATGTGTGCTCTCAGTAGTTGTCACCGTTTCAGGCCGGGCCGGCGC
>NW_009610423.1:0-2803 GCF_000690535.1 Cariama cristata
CGTTTGTCTGTCTGTCCCGCAGTGTTGCGCCTGGGCAGCTCGGCCGAGGCGTTGGAGGCGGCGAAAAGGGCCATCCACCTGTCAGACATGGTGCTGCGGTTCTGCATCACCCTCAGCCACCTGAACAGGGCCATGTACTTCGCCTGCGACAACGTCCTCTGGGCGGGAAAGACGGGGCTCGTCCCCAGCGTGGACCAGGAGAAGTGGAGCCAGAGGTCCTTCAGGTGAGGGGCTTGCCCCGAAAGCTGCTGCCAGCGAGCAGTGAGCGCGCTTCCCCAGGCAGAGCAGGTTTCTCATCTCCCTTTTGCTGCCCCAGGGGTAGATGAAGGGGTCTGAGCTCTCTGCGGAGCGCTGCGTGCAGGGGCTTGTCCTCTCCTTGCTCCGTACCGATGGCAGAGAGCAGCGTTGTAGGAGCTGGCGAGTGCTCAGCCCCTCAGCCGTCAGTAGAATGTAGACTTATTCTTTCTACAGGCATTTTATTTTGGGGGCTGAAGGGGAGGTGGCTGGAGGCTCCCAGCATCGCAGACCGTGGTTCCCAGCACTGTTTACCTGCTCGCTCTGCTCTCCCCCCGTTCCTGTCCCCTGTTTTTCAGGTATTACCTCTTTGCCCTCGTTGTGAACCTGAGCCGGGACGCCTACGAAATCCGGATCCTGATGGAGCGTGAGGCAGGCGGGAAGCGAGCGAAAGGCAACGAGAACGGACGCCTGCTACGGGCTGACAACGGGTTCCAGCAGCTGGGGCTGAGGCTGCAGATCCAGCTCCGGCTTCTGATCCATGTCCTTCGGAACAACCCTCCTCTGCTGCTGGACGTGGTGAAAAACGCCTGCGACCTTTTTATCCCCCTGGACAAGCTGGGGCTGTACAAAACCAACCCGGGCTTTGTGGGGCTGTGCGGTCTCACCTCCTCCATCCTCTCCATCCTCACCATCCTTCATCCCTGGCTGAAACTGAAGCCTTAGTTGTCCTCGGAGCCTGTCTCTGGGCTCGAAGCCAGCGTAGGCAGATACTTGGGGACGCCGGGGGGGTTACTGCTGAGGCTGGGACCCGATGAAAGCTGACTGTCTCGGTCCTGTTGTGTGCGGCTGCACGTTCACGTCACGCCTGGCTGCTTTAGACCGACAGGCCGTGCAGACAGGAGGAAGGTGGAGGGCGTTCGCGGCGTCAGAGCCCGCAGGGACCTGCTCCAGCTGCCTCAGTTCCCTGCGTCATCGACGAGGAGAGTGATACTCCACGGACCTAAATTTGGTTCTCCTCATTGACTGTAGGGCCTGTCTGGCTGTGTTTGGGGGTTTAACTTTTCCCCTCTCTCTAGGGGGGGTCTCTTAACCTGGAACCAGCCAAGATGGAAATGTTCGGGGCCGGAGAAGGCTTTTTTTGGGTGCTTCTCCCAGACTGGGGGGGGTTTAAACCACGGGGTGGGTGTGAGTCCAGCGCTGGGGGGGTGTGAGTCCAGCGCTGGCCGGGCGCGTCCGACGCCTGTTTTGACACTTTATCTTCCTTTTAAGAAGTCAGAGTGCAGAGAGAGGTTGAGTTGAAACAATTTTGGCCACAAATGAGCCGTACCCAGCTGGGCTTTTGGAGGTGAACTCGGGGTAAGTCCGGGGGGTCTTGGCCGGTTTGAGGTGAGATCAGGGCAGGGTATTTCACCGTAGGAGAATATTTGTTTGTCTGCACCTTCCCCGCAATCCCAGTGGGGAAGAAGCGACTGCAGCGAGTCACACCGAGCTTTGGGGTCGCTCCCAGCCCTCCTCGTGTGGATTTCTCTGCATCTGAGAAGAGAAGGGGGACTCGGGCGGCCCGAGCTCCTCCATGTTGCTGTGAAGAAGCCAAAACCTGTGCATCCGCCTCCCTCCCTCTGCCCGGAGCCGCGCAGGTTCACCCTGCTGAGCCTTCGCTGCAGTTTGCTTCTCCGATGTCCTTTTTAGTGGCTTTTTTGGGAATAAATCGAGGAAGGGGCAGCTCGTTGCCGTGATTCCGTGTTGGTTGTTCCCACCTGCTATTCCCTCTGAGCTGGCATTGCCGCTTTACTAAATTTTCCCATTTTCCTTGGTTTCTGTGACACCAGATAACGCTGCTTATGCCAGGCGATGGGCTTGACCGGGCTCTAAAGAGCGTTTTACTTAAGCCAGGGCTAAAGGACAGGCTCAGAGCTGGTGATTATTTGTATCCAGAGGTGGGGTGTCCCTTGGTCCATCCCCAGGAGGGTGACACGGAGGGAGGGAGCGATGCTGCGTGGTTTTAAAACCCACTGGCGGGTTGTTGTGGGGGTTTTTTTGGAGCTCTAGCAGCTCTGTGCACAAACATCTCGGGCTTCACCCACTTCCAGGTACGTCTGCACGGTGACACAGGTTTGTCCCGGGCTTGGAAAACCACGGTTCCCTCGCTCGAGAACTCTGCCTCGGGTTTTTTAGTCCAGACTCGGCTCCAGAACCTCCCTGGCGTTTTCCGTTCGGCGTTTCCCGGCTTTCTGTGGGCTCTGGGGTGCTACGGGCAGGGGAGAGGCCAAGTCGCTGGGACAGCATGGGTGAGTACGGCCCAAAACTGAGCTCGACTACCCGGAGCTTTAGCAAGAGGGAGTTTCATTTGGCTGGGTAACGAAGGAGGCGGCAGCGGGGTGTAAGAACCGGGTCGTTGCGTTCGTGAACCGACTTGGTCAGGGAAGGCGCGGGGCGAGGTACTCTGACCCCGGCATTTGGACGGCGAGAACTGCGCCCCAGTTCCCCTCGCCTCGTGGTAAAGGGCTCGAGCAAAACCTCAGCTTGGACTCGGAGACTTTGAACTCTTGACGGAGAAGGTAAATCA
>NW_009610423.1:2829-3111 GCF_000690535.1 Cariama cristata
GACCCCGGCACCTCGGCACCCTCCCCACGCGGTTAACGCAACGGTTTTAACGTGTCGGAGCGATATTTTAATCCGACGAAGGCTGGGACGGTACGGAGGGCTGCGCCGCGTCTCCCGCTCCTCGCTTGTGTGTAAATGCTGTGTTGTAAATAGGCGGCTGCGCTAATCACGGGCCTGTCACCGTTTGCGGAGTTAATTATTAAAGCCCAGTTGCTGAAACGCCGCCGTTTTCCCTCTCCCTTCGCCATCCCGGAGGAACGAACGAACACGCAGTCCCCCGGG
>NW_009610423.1:3624-4683 GCF_000690535.1 Cariama cristata
AAGCTCCATTTAATTTTTATATTAAATACGAAACGAATTTTTGGAACCCACCGTCAGCTCCTCCCAAAATCCTCGGAGCGGGTTTTTTTATGGGCTGGGTTAGGTGACATCCCCGCACCGATATTTCCCCAAAATCTGGGTGGAAAACTTCTTATTTCTTTGAATTTCCCGTCCCAGCCTCCTGCTTCCCAACCTCTTGTCCGCGTCCGCTGGACGCTGCCGGTCGTCGCGGCACCGATCAAACCGCATCCCGGCGGTTTCTCTGGCTTCGGAAATTATTTTTACCGGAGCGCGGAGCTTTTCCCAGGTCTCTGTTGGTCCCTCAGCCACCCAGAAGGGATTTTTCCGTCTGTTTTCCGACCGTTTTAGACAATTAAAGGATGCGGGGCCATTGTGGGGGGGTCCAGACCCCCCCAGCCTCCAGCGCTCCTCCCAAATGACCAATTTAATTCCAAAATCTCCCCCCAAAATACTCAATTTGATAAATTACAGAGCAGAATCATCTTTAATAATAATAAAAAATTCTATTTATTCAAGTATTAATTGGGCTGTGGACTGGAAGGAGGATACAGAGCGAGCCTTGGGGAGCAGGGACTGGGTCGGAGCCGCTAATTCCAGCTAATTAGCGTTAGTAATGAACTAATTACAACTAATTCGGATTTATTTCCAGAGCTGGTCGTCAGATCCTCTCCTGCCGCTGCGACGGGGCTTTCCCGGGCAAGAGAAAGTCTGAAACCAGACCCAGCGACCGTCGTCAAAGTTTAATTACCGTTAATTAGCTGGGACTTGGTCCCACCGGGCAGGAGGTGCTGGGGACCCTCCCGTGGTGGCTGGATGGGTGCAACCGGGGTGGGACCCCCAGGTCATCACGGCAGAGCCTGGAACCACCAATTTTGAGCGGTTTTGACACATTTTTATACTTTTTTTTTCTCCTTGTGCTTCTACAACCCCTCGGGTCCCTTCGGATAAGGGAAACCTCGCCGCTAACTGGACGAGGATCTTCGTTAGTCGGTAATTAGGGAGAAGTGTCCCTGTTTGTGGCTGGTGCTGTGGCTAGAC
>NW_009610424.1:0-1640 GCF_000690535.1 Cariama cristata
AAATTTACAGGCACTAAGCCCTGTCTACTCAAGCTTTGTCTCAGTTTGTTTTTTTTTTAGGAAAACAGACTTAACAACATTTTCTTAAATTATCTTTTCATTATAGGATAAATTTACTAGCATTTAGGGTGCACGCTGTGCTCCATCAATATGAAGTAGGAAAGAAAACCACAGAAGTGTCAGCCCCTTCAGAGATAAGAAGCCAATTTCTCTAAATAGATTTTCTTTCAGGGTTTAATTTTAATTACCATAAATCCAAGCTTCAGATTGTCCATTAAAATTCACAACTTTGAGGTACCATTTGTGCATGTGGTTTTAAACACAATACGGACATCCCTGCCATGGGGTGAGTCAAACCTTGACACAGTCCAAAGCTGTTTGGTTTCCAGGAGAACAAACAGGAGATAGTCAACCAAAATTCAGAAAATCCCACCTCTTGATTCTTCATCAGAGAAATATCTTTGACAGTAATCAGTTTCTAAAGGACTGTCATCCCAGCTTGGTGACAATACCCCTGCCATCTGCTGCTTTCATTTCGAAGGACCTGCAAGTGCCCTCAGTAGGAAATCACCTCTCTTTCTCTGCCAAAACTGTTTAATAGGAGATAGTCAACCAAAATTCAGAAAATCCCACCTCTTGATTCTTCATCAGAGAAATATCTTTGACAGTAATCAGTTTCTAAAGGACTGTCATCCCAGCTTGGTGACAATACCCCTGCCATCTGCTGCTTTCATTTCGAAGGACCTGCAAGTGCCCTCAGTAGGAAATCACCTCTCTTTCTCTGCCAAAACTGTTTTATCTCCTCTATATTTCCCTTTATGTTTCCTTTTTCTTGTATGACTAATTTATGATCTATCTCCTTCTTGGACAGCACCAGCCTCATTAAAATTGACTCCTGTTGCCTTGGCTGAGTGTGGTTTCAACAGGAAAGCAATATCTGAGTGCACTGGTTGACCTGAAACTTACTCTTTAACTCCAGCCCAATCAGCTGTCAAATTTCTATCAAAAAGGAGGCACATTGTAAGAAGGGAAAGCTTTATCTACACTACTTAATTAGATATGTTTTAATAAAAACATGACCTACTGTCTCTCTTCCCACCTGCAAGCACTATAATTAAAGTTTCCCTAACAGAACAGTATGCTATCGTTGGTCTCTTGCCATTTTTAAAAACTGAATACAATTCTGCAGGAACTTGAGAAGTAAAAAATGAAAATATGGCAAACCTAACAGTTACAATGCAAAAAACCTGTATTTTTCTTGTGAACTCACAGTTAAGCATTTAAATTGGTAAACAAACAACAAAGGTAGAAAGTATTCTAGAAGTTCTAGGTGGTACCTTGGTCTTTTTACTCCAGTCAGAAGGAACGTGTTGTGTAGAAGCAGTGAAAATCTACACACTTTTGTTTATTTACCCACATATGCATACTCAAGGACTTTAGCACCAAAGGTCCTTATCTGCAATTTCACAAGTTCTAAATATCTAATGCTTCTTACTCATGTCAACACATATGTAAAAAAACAATTATACACATGACTCAGTGATGGTTTTAGGAATGAATCTGTGTATATTGATTTGTTCGGTTTGATGTAGAACTGACAAAACAACTAACATGGAACCCCCCCCCCCCCCCACTATAAT
>NW_009610424.1:1671-5261 GCF_000690535.1 Cariama cristata
GAATATGAATTTTACTGAAATGGAGGAAAATCCCACTTTACATTTCAGAGTGTTTCTATTCCTGAAAAGAAATAGCAACAAATAAAAATGAGAAAAAAAAAATCGAAGTAAAATGTTGCAAAAATAAAAATGTTCCGATTTTGAAAATTATAAAAGAAATATAACTTCTCAAAATTGATTTAGTTTATCAAATTCAACAGAAGTTTGATAAATCCCTAAAATGCCATGTTAGGAGAATAAACTATTTATAAACACACAGAAATCAAAGTGAATGAGCAACCTTATCCCAAAACTGAGAATCTCTGTTGTTATTTATTGCTGATATGCAGGGGACCTAAATTACATATATGATAGCTTCCAACCAGAGGAAAAGCAGCTCATTCCCCAAAGAATAGGAATATAAAGATGAAAAAACGTAATCACAAATATAAGTAAGTGAAATCCAATTGTGTATATATATAGTGATTACACTTTGTGTTTCTCGCCTTTTCCACAGACTAGCTGACAGAGCTAAAACAAAAATTAATGTCTCTAGTATAGATGGTCAATGACCTGAAGCTCTTGTTCCAAACAGGCCTTAGTTTTATTCTTACGGTAGTGTTATTTGAGGAGACTAAAAGTCAACGAGTTTCAAAGAAAAAGGGTTTAAGCTTCTTCATATCCATTTACTGACATACTGCGTAAATGACAATGACAAAATGAAGCCAACCAAAAAAGACAAGACGTGTTACGAATAGCCGCAGGCAGGTTGGTACATTACCAGATACTCTCAGCACATTCCAGAAAACACATACCTAAGTCAGTGAGTGAAGTTATTTCAAACGAAGTGATGGAAAAGTGTGTCCCTCAGCAGACTGCCTCTAAAGGGCTCAGCACAAAACCAGCATTCATAGCAGCAGTCGATGTGCCACTTTAAGTAAAACCGTTCCTGGTAACTGAAATACTTAATGGACAGTAAGCTTCAACTCTCACATGCAGAAGAACTGTTAAGACTTTCGTCGCATTTCTGAGCATAAAACCTAATCTTATTGAGGTGTACCAACAGATAACACAGACTATTCACTACCGTTAAATAATTGAGACTGAACTGAGGTCTTCTCAGAAAGGACTGACACATAAAGATCAGCAACAAAGGGAATATTGTGGGTCAGAAACTGAACCCAAGTAAAAATCAGCTGCCTTAATGAAAAAAGTAATTATGACCCCTCACTGTCCGTGAGACAAAGGAAATTGTATTTTTACTCTACTCTGCCCTGGTAAGACTTCAGTTCAGAATTATGTCTGTAATGGGAAGCCACACTGCTAGAAAGATGTCAATCAGTTTGAGAGAGTCAAGAGAAGGACAGTGAACATTGATCTAGGATTCATACTCTGTAACAGTAAATGAAAGGAATAGCTGTTGTTCAGTTTAGAGAAGACACAACTGAGGAATGTAAAAGACCATATCCATTCTGGGTAGCTCAACAAGAAATACTACGTAATTGCCACAAAGATGACACGCTTTGGGAGAATTTCTGCAAGCAAGCATTAGAACACATAGCCTAGTCTGCATCACTAATTTTCTAAAATCCAGTTCAATGATCATGTTTCAGGAATTATATAGGGCTGGTCTTGTCTTCTAGAGGAGGAGGATAGAGAGATGTCCAGAGATGGGCTGGAGGACCTTCTGGTATCCTTTTGTACTTCTTTACAAATCAGAGACCAATTTTTTCTGATGTTTAAAATGTTATTTAAATGGTAATTTTTGTTTGACTATATCTCATTTTCAGCAATCAGTCTAGACACAAAGTTAAATTTGGAAAGTTCAGCAGTGCAGATTCTCTCCTCTCTCTCATTCTCTGTTCCTCTGCTCTCTGAAACAAGGCCTTCCTTTTGATGCAATCATACTACTAATTCTCAAAGGTATAGATTTCTTTGAACAACCTATTTTCTCCAACAAATAGAGCTTTCAAGTAAAGTCTTCACTTCTTCACTCTCTGAAAACAGTGTAAGGAATTCAGAGCTTCTTGCTGCTTTTCCCAGCTTTATTTCCTCTTTGGATTTACCTAATACAATGCAACAAACTGCATTTATGACAAATGGGCAGAAGCATTAAATGCAGCTCTTGCATACGACATCCAATGAAACCTGTATGAGATGTCACTGTATCCTTCCCTGCTAACCTTGCCATTCTCCATTTCTCAGGAAACAGATGCACTTGCATTATTGCACTAGTGCTATTGATTTATATTCAGTAATATCCCTACTAAGTATCTGACTGCATTACAACAAGAGGAAAGAAACCTAGTTTCTTCTACAAGTAACGAATGGACTAATACCTGCATAAGTAATGAAGAGCAGTAATACTACCTTTCAAAAGTAGTCAGGGTGAAACCCATCCCTCTGACTGAACTGACGCGAGAAAGTTCAGATACGGCTGGATGCTCACACGCTTCTATCTCAGGATAATGCTTGACACAGGGTAACACGTAACATACAGCAAAATCGGGACTATTGCAAAGGGGGTCCTACTCGGAGAGCAACATAACGCTGGTCTGTGAACAGCAAAACACGCAACAGGAAAGTCCACAGTCAATCCCTCGAGGGATACTAGAATCTACTATGTTAAATAAAGATACTGGTTCAGACTCTGAATGATTCAATCAGTTTTAGAACAGGAAGGGGAAAGGTTATGGTAAGTCATGTTTGCATTTTGGGTTATTCTAGTGAAGTCCAGACCTCCAAATATACCCAGAAGACAATGGAGAATCAGATTGGCTGTAAAAATCAAAATCAAATCCGAATCCAAAGTCAACCTTCAGCAAAGCCAACAAATGTTGTGCTACAAAGCTATTATAGCCCTTTTTCTTGGTAACATGTATGGTGTTATCAATATCAGAGGGCAAAGCAGGCACAGATAATGTTACATACAGAGCAACTGGGAATTCCATTTTTTTACTGAGCTGCCTCCTACACTAGAAGTGACCCTTTGCAAAGAAAAAAAAAAAAAAACCCTTGATCTTTCCAAATAACTGCAGTTAAGAATTCTAAGTAAATTAAAATGTCAAATATCTTCTTCGCAATTATCTCTCTTTTCATTAATCATCTTTCTTCAACATTAGGTTGTCAGGTACAGGCCCCTGAAGAATTTCAATTGCTGTTTAGAATAGTGAGTTGTGGAAACTCTCATCTTAGTGTTTGGTCTAGCCTCCTAGCTATGATTTGCTATGAGAGGCCATCCTTCATCACCAAGGTTTCCTGTAGTATGATGAGTTAGGATGCACTAGTGGAATAACTACAAAACAGCCATTATTTAGAACAACCTTGAGAATTCACACACCTGTGTACCATAATAGGAAGACACAGGTGGAAAGGTCATCTCATCTTCTTTACCTATTTGTAAACTCTAAATAATCGTGGTGGGCTGACCCTGGCTGAAGGCCAGGTGCCCCCAAAGCTGCTCTATCACTGCCCTCCTCAGCTGGGCAGGGGAGAGAAAATATAAGGAAAGGCTCATGGGTCGGGATAAGGACAGGGAGAGATCACTCACCAGTTACTGTCATGGGCAAAAGAGATTCAATTTGGGGAAAATTAATTTAATTTCTTACCAA
>NW_009610425.1:0-560 GCF_000690535.1 Cariama cristata
TTTGTATATTTCTATTTCTATTGTTAGTACTGTTAGTTTTAATATTATATATATTTTTTTTCATTCTTACTGCTTTATTAAAGTTTGTTTTAACTTCCAGCCCATAAGTCTCTCTCCATTTTCTCCTCTCCTTCCTCTTCTGGGAAAGGGGTTAATAGAGAGCATCTGCCATCCGCTTTAAGCACCGGCCCAGCCTTAAATGGTGACAAGGTGCCTCGCAGGGTTTGCTGTTGGTACCAGCCAGACACTTGTGTGACAGCTCTGTCCCTCTTTGTTTGCAGTGAAACGGCTGATCCTTGAAGCTGTTGCTGGGGGTTCTCTCAGCACAGCCCCAAGCCCTACCCTCGCGCCTTCACTTCAGCCCTTGCCGAAGGGCTGGACCGGTGCACTGGAGGGGCCAGGGGGCTGTTTCGGTTGGGGTTGGGGCCAGACGAAGTCAGCCTGATTCTGTTCCATCAAGAACTCTAGAGATGGGGTCAGAGGAAGGTGAGGCTGTCGAGAGGGCAGGCTCGCCGGCTTCCCAGGCAGGAATGGTGGCTGCTGGTGTTGGGTCTGGCTCT
>NW_009610425.1:641-1398 GCF_000690535.1 Cariama cristata
AGAGAGGCGCCTGCGGAGAGAGGAGGCTGCTGGGGCCCTCGGCTGCAGATGGGACACAGGGGCTCCGGCCTCAGCGTGGCCCGGAGCTGGCAAGGCTCACACCCACGGGCAGAGCTGCTGGCATGCTTTGGCCCAGGTGGACATGGGTACCTCATGGCACCACCGAGCAGGGGGCTTCCTCATGACCAGCTTGGTTGGTCAGGAGCAGGCACCAGTACATGTCTCACTTTCTAGGGCAATCTCATCCCCCGCTCTTTCTTGCCCTGACCTTGCTTTGCCTTTGCCTGTCGCTCGTGGGGGCTGCTCTTGTCCAAGCAGGGTCAGTCTGAGCTAAGACTGGCTCGAGTCAGAGCCGCTGAGAAGGCGGCTCACGAGTTGAGGCCAATTAAAGCCTCTGACAGGAGCAGAAACCTCAGCAGATATTTGTGGCCAACCACTAACTCGCCACTCCACAGCAGCCTGACGCCTGACTAAAAATGCTTCATGGCTACGAATAGCCACTGAAGGAAGCAGTGCAGGAGAAAATGAACGACTCACTGTTTTTTCTTCCTCCACCACCAGATTACAGTAAAGCAGAATGACATCACAAGTAGCATGAAAACTATGGTTGCTGATATGGCTATCATACAGATCCTTAGCATTTCTTCCAGAGAGAAAAGATGTCCAGGTTTCTCGCCGGCCACACCTATAGGAACAATTTGGAACGTTAGCCCGTCCCGTTCCCCACTGCGAAGCTTGCACCACGTCTGACACGCGC
>NW_009610425.1:1542-1943 GCF_000690535.1 Cariama cristata
AGAGACAAAAGCCATCCCCGCAGCAGGCAGTGCCACCCCCAAATCTCCCTGCCCCTGGGCCAGCTCCCACACGCTGAGGGGACGCAGTCGGGCTTTCTCAAGAGACACTTATGCCTTGCTCTCCCCTTCTGCCTTTTCTCCAGCATGGGCACCGCTTGCAGGTGCTCCCAGGTTTCGGGACGTGTCTCCCACTTAGGGACCAACCCCAGCAAGACTGCTCAGTACCTGAGACCATTCGAAGAAATTTATAGAATCTCCCATGATGGTCTTCTCCGGGCTTGGACAGCACTGCCAAAAAGCAGAGATGACAGGTAAAGCCTCAGCATGGTTCAGGCACAATGCATGGAGGAGGATCGAGGAGTTTTCTGGAAACCCCTGCCCAATCTGGGAGTCAGGGCATG
>NW_009610426.1:0-339 GCF_000690535.1 Cariama cristata
CTCCCCCGAGACAGAGATGTCTCCCCAGACGCCGGCAATGGCGATAGCTCAAAAGCTGAATTTAGGGCCAGTAAACATTCTTGCGTTATGCGGTAACAAATACTAAAGGTTAATGTTTCTTTCTTGTTGTATATAAATGATGCAGGACGTTTGTAGCTCACCAGTAGGATTTGATAACTTTATTATCCACATAATAAGATTTACAAATTGACTGTCTAATTAGCAACCTGGGAGAGCTGCTGCTTGTACTGTAGTTTCTAAACTGACAAAGATACGGGCTTGAAATGCGGAAATGTGCTGAAGCCCGGAGCGGCACGGCAGCGCTCGTCCCAGCAGCCC
>NW_009610426.1:404-2427 GCF_000690535.1 Cariama cristata
GCCAGCGGCAGCTCCTGCTCGGCAGGGTGGAGAGCGAGCAATCCCTTCCCAGTGTAACGCACCGGATTAGTCACGGGAGGAAAGAGCTGTCAAATCTTCTCGCATCTGTTGGGTAGGATGCACGTTTCGGAGTGAAGGCAGGGCTACTGGTGTAAGATCCCGTACCTGATTAATTCTGTTGGCCCTGGTTTTGCATGGGTTGAGTATTCACCTAAGCGTGCGCGAAACGTTGGAGTGGATCTTTCCAAGGCTTGCAGAGCTTGCCTCAACGCGTTGGATGCAAAGCCCGGACGGCTGCAGCGGGCAGGGACCCTCCCGTTTGCCGTGGATGCCCAGGGCAGCGGTACACCTCACCCCCTTCCGACGGGCTGTCCTCCCCGTCACTCCTAACGCTGATTGCTGGGGACCCTGCTGTTCTTGCTCAATATTCACTCGCCACAAAGATGAGTTGCGGTGACTTGGGTGTCACTGGCTTAACTGAACTGTAACAGGAATGTTTTGAACACGTGGCAGTTGTTTTTCCGCTTGAAGAGAAATACTGCATTTCTAGTGTGTGCTTTAGATCCGTCCTCAGAGGGCAGGAGGTGTTACCCTGTGTGCATCGTTAATGCCCTCTTTAATAATTAAACTCTTCAATGAAACCTTAAAAGAATACAGGGGGGAGGCTGCAATAAAAGTCTGGGATTGTTTTGAGCTTCTCAGACATTGGCTTTCTAGTCTCTCTTGCCACTAGACATGGCCGTTTCACCACTTCTGCTTGTGCAAGTGAAAATGTAGAGAGAATGCGTTCGGCTTTCGTAGTGTCTTTGGAGAGGCGAGAGCAAGCAGCTCGCCCAGGGCCGGCGAGCGCACACCCCTCCGCTTCCCTGGCCCCCGTCATCCTCTCGCACATCCCTGAGGATCGCTCCTGCGTTCTCCTTTCCCTTCCTTCTTCAGATTGCCTCTTTGTTCCTTCTTCTCGCCTAACTTCTGCCTGACAAACTAAATGTGTAATGAGCGGAGTATAGAAAGCCACTGCAGATTCTTCTTGTGCACAGCAGAACTTAAGACTTTGATTTTCTTTTTTTTAATTTAGGTTTGGTTTTTTTTTTTACATCAAACACGTTTGAAACCCACAGCTCTGCCGACGTGCTGTCTCCTGGCTGCGCAATGCGATGCATCCCTGTTAATGCGCTGGCAGGGCCCTGGTCCTGTCTGCCTGGCGCGGAGGGGATCCAGGAGCATCGCTTTTGAAACCAAAGCACTGCGGCTTTGAGAGAGCAAAAATAGGAAGGTCGGATTTCTGACTTTCCGTAAAGTAAAGCCAACCCGACAGCCTGCCCTTGCCCTGTGCGTGCGGGAGGTAAAGCAGCGAGCACACGCAGAAGAGCTAAGGTGGTGAAGCCGCTATTACAAGGGATGGAAACGAACCTTTTTTAATCCCTGTCATACCTCGAGCGCTCCGTGGGCTGGTAGCAGCCTTTGAGGAGGCTGCTTTCCTCTGCCTGCCCCCGAATTGCAGGGAATTTGTCATTGTGCCCAGCGCCGGTTCGGCGGGGTGTGCTCAGCCGGAGGCGCGGTGCCGGCAGGGCTGGCGTCCTGGGGGTGCTGGCGGTGGTGCCCTGCCTTCGGAAGGGCTTTCTACGGAGCTGCCGCGGGGATCGGCTCGGCAAAGGGCGTTACGTGGGGCTGTTGAGAGAAGGAAGGAGCGGTTCGGAGAGGGGAGGAGTGTGGCAAGGAAACCTGTTGTAATGCCAGGCGGGTTGTGGTGGTGGAAGAGGAAGGCGGTCGGCTCTTGCGCGGCTGTTGCGCCTTTCGGGAGAGATTGGCAATGGCTTTGTTCTCCTAAGCCCCACGGAGCAGAGCCTGGCCCGCGTGCGGCAGCATCCCTGGATGCATCCAGCTGGAGGAAGGCTCCGGCACGGGCAGAGACAGTGGGATGCTCGGCACCAGGCGAGGGGTGGGAGGGCAGCCGCTGCCAGCCCCTGGTTCACGCCATGCAAGGCAGACCCGGGTGCTCTCCCCCGCCCCCGTGTCCCTTGTG